>NC_044927.1:26886566-27114773 GCF_003576645.1 Ipomoea triloba
AAAAAAAAAAAAAAAAAAAAAAAAAAAAAAAAGGAAAAAAACATGGAAAAAAAAATGGAAGCAAACAAAGGAAAATATGATGGATCATGGCATGCAGTCAATGTAAGGACTTATTGTTTTCTACTCGAGATGAGTTTGAGGCTCATATAAATAAAAGAAAAAATAGCTGTAAAGTTTTATTTATATGATCTTCAAACTCATCTCGGGTAGAAAACTATAAGTCCTTACATTAACTGCATTCCCATGGTCCATCATATTTTCCTTTGTTTGCTTCCTTTTTTTTTCCATGTTTTTTTCCAATTTTTTTTTTTTACTTGGTATTGAATATGTCAGTTAATTGTGTGTTTTCTTTATGTGCACTGATCTTCAGAAGTCTTAGCTTGATACCACTACCTTACCACCCATATCATCACCATCACCACTACCATATATACCACCACCACCACTGCCATCAACCCATCACCAACACCACTACCACCAACACCGTACCAATACCACCACCATTATCACATATTATTATTATTATTATTACAAATATGTTAATTTTCAAGAAAATTAAATCAAACAGAGAAAAGAACATAATTTCTTTAACTTTCAGTCAAATAAGAAAAGATAATTTTATGACATTTAACCAAACACTAGAAAATTAAAATTTTTTTAAAAATAAATTATTTTTTTTAGAAAACGTTTTTCAAGTTTTCAAATCGACCCTTAGATTAATTTGTTAATTGTACATTTTAATATTTCACCGATGTAGAGAAATACATTGTCACTATTAATAGCGACATAAATAATAGTAAATTATTGCACATATTAGTACATTTAATTTTTAAACACAAAATTTAGTGTATGAAATATTAATTTCATAATGATACAAACTTATATATCTTTTTTCTGGGATGTACATGTTTTTTTAATGATAACATTTGGGGACGATCAAACAAACCTCTACTCATATTTTTTTTTTAAAAAATCAAATTAATTAACTTAATAGTTTCTCCCAATAAGAGTTAAACTCTATTGAAATGATCTGAAAAAAAATTAAAATGATTTAGTTTAGGATAATATACTTCACATAATGGTGCATGCATGGGGATTATCATCGCTGAAGAGAGAGGCAAAAGCCTCGTCCGGCGCCACCGCGACGGAGTAAAGTGCCGGAGTGTGGAAGAACGCGTGAACGGCGGGGGCGGCTAAGTCGGCGGAGGAGGAGATCATGGACTGGTAGTAATGGGCGGCGATCTGAGTAGGATAGCGGTAGAAGGAAGCCAAATGTGAGGACCCCACCGGGTACGGCCATGGCTCCGCTACTTTCCCTGCTCGCTTTATAGCCTTCACCACTTTCCTTTCTTCCAAACCGTATCCTCTCACCGTGATCTTCTTCATTTCCATCTCTATGTCCACGTCATCCACCCCTACATAACAAAGGATACCCCCTTCCCCATTTTGAGTCGATCTGAGTTCACGAGGTGGTAAATTGAACTAAACTTAAACTTACACTCATGAGAAGGTAAGTTGAACTAATATAACTTCAAGACTCAATACTGTCAGGATCACGGGCTTATTATCACTTACATCAAAAGTTATAGCTAATAGCAAAAAAGCAATTATCATCACACTATTCGAGACACTAGGTGCAGTGCTGGACTTAGCCCTAAGTCTTTTACCAGTCTCAACCCAACAATTCCTAACCATCAGGTACGTACTAGCTAGACTTAGTCTTTAGTGGCCTCCACCCAACAAATACTAATATACTACTGCTGCACACAAAGAACTCAACTAAGCTCAAGCTAACAATATTCGTCAACAAAAATTGAACTTTCTCACTATTTTTAATTTTTCAATGTAAGACTATCTCAACAGTCGCATGTAACCCCGGGCATAAATGGAATGAGTGAATTACCTTTAAGCTTGAGAAGAGCTTTTCTAATCTTGGCAGCACAACCATCACAATCAAGGGTTGGAACTCTAACCACCACCATCTGCAAAATACATATATATAACACTGAAAATCCACTCACATTATTGTCACATTTGCATTTTATTGCTGCGAATTGAACAAAACAAAAACACATACAAATTAAAAAGAGCACTTACAGACATCCTGAAACTTAATTGCTGTGATCTAATTAATGTTGTTGTGGGCTGGAAGCTAGATCAACCCTAGCTAGCTAGTGTTTTTGGGATGAAGATCAGATGTGAAAGGGGGAGCGGCACTATATATATTGAAGGATGAGAGGTGATGTGGTCTTGGTAACCATATTTTGGGGTTTTGGTAATAATTATGTTTAACAACAAATTAAAGGTGGTGCGAAGTACTATTTAATTCACTTAGGTCGCCACCAGATGAGACCACTAATCAGTCAACCACAAAACAGCCATTATTGTGTTTGCAATTCGAAATGGAAGAGCCCACACCCTTCATCACGCCGGCCGGCCTATACCACCAAGCCCCGCATCACATTTTGCCCACTTCAATTTCAACACTTAAGAATAAATACTATGTTGAATGCAATCTTAGTCAAGTTTATCCGATTATATTATTAGTTTAGTAATTATAAAGTTTAAGTTTAACTCCAGACCTGCTTTGGTTATTGGACTTTTTAATTGGTTTGAATAGGTGAACAATTGGCAATCCAAACTAGTTTACTTGATGAGGTCTTTTGCCATTAAGCTAAGGGTTACGAGTTTATTCCGTGTACAAACTTGGATATTGCATATGGTTGCGGGTATCCAGGCTAGCGTCACAATGTGAGACCATACACATACACTCTTAAATAGTGATCAAATAATATGTTAATATATATTAAAATGTCTTATGTGTTATTAAACCACATTAGGAGGGCAACCCTTGTGTAATAACTAGATAAAAATTAAGAGTGCTAACAAGAATCGAACTTGTAATCTTTAAGTACAATAATGATTATATTTCACCTACTTGGTCACTCATTTCGGGACGGTATATCCCTATTCTTAATTGGCATAATGATTTGTATGATCTCTAAGCAGATTGAACTACTAATTAAAATGATGATGACGATTTTCATTATCATATGCTATAGATCATATATACTTATAATTAGTAAGTAGCTCCATTTCAAATTTCAAATTTCAAATTTCAAATTTCAAATTGGGTTCAACTAAAAATATAATATTAATAAACATATGCTATGACGGAAAAATATAATGCTAACAAATATTTAAAATTAGTAAAATAATATAATATTAATTAATTAATTAATATGTTAATGAGCTCGACGCTAACTTTGGTAACATGTAATAATATGTTGTGAGGACGACAACCTTGTTTGTGTTGAATTAAATATATATATAGTGACCATCATCATTATTATGATGTTCGAAATAAATATTCATATAACAATTGTCAATAATGTGTTTTGGCACTTTCAAGAATATAAAAAACTTATGCATCTCAAATAATTTATTTTATTTTCATTCAATTTCAAACTAATGTGGTTCAAGAAAGGTGTCACCCCTTGATCATTTATAAATATAATTAATTAGCACCAATACAAGTTAATAAGATGAACCACACCATTTTGCGACCGTTGGTGTTAATATAATTGGCCTAACATAAATTAGATAATTAACACAAATATATACAAATTAAAGATTTATACCTGAAATTAAAACCAATAATTTATTTTTATTTATAAAAAAAAACTCACAAGATTCAAAGTTTGATTCCATGTGGGCGCTACTTATTTCCCTTCTTGGTTTGAATTGGTCAGTTGTGACTTGTGAGCAACTTAAACTTGTTTACCTCATTGTGATGATCGATTTACTGATGATTAGGGTCGCAAGACAGATTTCATCCCGAGTATGCCTTTAGATAGCTGAATTTTTCAATAAAATGGAAAAAAAATCCATTAGTTAGTTTTTTTTTTTTTTTTAAATGTATGTGGTGCCAAATCCAAACTCTCCTATATTATATTATACTCCGTATTTGGTTGTAGAATACGTCAATATATACCAACCGAATGATTCATCCAAATAACATAACGCAATGAAGTATTATTCCAATAATGATAGATTTCAAACAAATTATTTGTAACTATTATTATCATATACTTACTACATACTACACAAATGACAATACAAAATTTACAATCAATATTAAAAAAATATACAAAATATACATTAGATAAATTTTGCTGATTTGTATCACTACTTTATTTGATATTTTGATTAACCCAATAAGGAATAGGTTAACTAAAGTATGACAAAAAGTATGTAAATACAAATTAAAGTCAATGCGTAGCTTAGCTCTAAACTATATGGCCTTCAAATGGTAATTGCATTCTTTAATTGCATTGTTCCCATACGTTGATTTGACGTCTCAACCAGAAGCAGTTAGTAATATCTATCGATTGTTATCTCATGGACCAAGATTCATATTGCATTGTGAAGCCTTATACAAAAAGTACTAGTTAAAAGTTTTTTTAGATGTAAACAAATAACATGATAATTATTGACATATAATATGATAGTTACAGGTACATAAATTGTCAACTGCATGTACAAAATGTATCAATTATAGATACATAATTTGAAGATTATTTTTAAATTAAGATATACAATGCGAAGTATATCATGTTCCACGGTATAATTTGTCGATTTATGCATGATAGCATGTGGAAAATTACAAAGTCTTCTTGGCTTCTTTCTTTCTTTTTTTTTTTTTCTTTTTTTTTTTAGATTTTCAATTTATATTTTTTGAAATGATTCAAGTTGAATTTTTTAAGAGTTATTAGTTCTAAAACAACTTTAAAATTAAACATTTAGAATTTTAAGTTAATCATTAAAAAAAAAAAAAAAACTTGAATGTATTTTTTTTTTTTTTAGAATTGGAATCGACGTTCTAGTTTGATTTCTTAGGGAGCGAGTTATTGGAATTCTTAATTTGAACTAATCAGTTATGACTTTATGAGTTACCCTCCTTTGTAGTTGTTTACCAACAAGACGCTTAATTAAAAACACATCTTCAAATCGCTGCTCCATGCCAACTCTTATAGTCTTATGTAAATCAAAGAAACCGAAAGTCAAACCATATGTATGGTTCCAATTTTGATTCCAACTCAATTAGAACTGAATTGTGGTTATTTCTAATCTCATTTTTTTTTCCTTTTCTTGCAAGTATTTTTTATTTAAAAATATAATTTTATTGTACTTTTTTTCACTAGCCTACAAACCAGTACAACCCCAAGATTATAGTTAAAGATTGCTTGGCCACCATAAAAGCATCTGCCCATTTTACCGACAAGCGGAGAAAGAGATCTGTAAAAATTGTAGTAATTTTTAACAATTCAGAAAAATTTACTGAATTATTTGGTTTTACAGAGGTAAAATAGCTCACTTCTCGACTTCCCAGGATCAAATTTCTGTTGTCCAGCAACACAAACAGAAGACAGGGAAAGATGAAGAACAGAAGCAGCTAATTAAAGAATGCTGTACATGAGCCATCAGAATCAGAAGAAACTGAGTAACCCCAAGCCTAAATTTTTCTTTTTTAATTTACTTATCCTGAAATTTGTTTGTTTCTGATATAAATCCCAGAAAAATAAAGTGCTGTTTGTGAATGACAGAGGGTATTTTGAAGATCCTTGAAATTAACAAGTAAATTATATGTGATTCTTGATGGTTAAACCTTGGTGTTTTGTTCTTGCATGATAGATCAGACATGTATTATCCTGAAGCTAAGAACCTAAAAGTTTAAGCTGATAGTTGAATTGCACATTTATGTTTATATATTATATGCTCAACATTCTGTTCTTGCATGATCATTGGATTATATTATCCTAGACTTAAGTAACCTTAAATCTTCTGTTCTTGCATGATCAATGTATTATCCTAAACTTATGTTTGATATTGGGAAATTGAATCTTTTGCCTTTTCTACTCAAGAATGATTAAGATCAAGAACACTTAGCAGGTAACTGACAAGTAAAACACAGGCTTTAATTAATTACATGATTAATTCATTGAAATGTTGATAATACAAAGAAGAATGGCACCCTGAATAGAATACTAATCCTAAGAGAGAGTGAAAATTGACCTGCCAAGAAACAGGCTTCAACTAAGGCTTTTTATCTATGGTTTGTGTTTCGATGTCAGGGTCGTTTTAGGGGGCTTTGAATAGGCGTAATTGGTGCTGTTGGATAGCCCCATTGAGACGGTGGAGAACACGGTTGGGGAATAGTATGCAGGGGCATCATAGGCACGGAGGTGATAGACATCATAGTGCAGAGAGGTTCCGCCTTCACTATGTTGGAAACAAGCCTAATGTTATAATTTCTGGTGTCGCCTTCATCTTTCTCCTCGGCTTCTTTCTATACATATGGGCTGCAATGCTAGGCACAACTGAAACCGTAAGTTTTCTTGTGATTTTACATAATTGTTGGTAGTATAGATCAAAACTATTGATTACGCTTTATGTTACGATCATGCGCTTATGCCAAAAGCTATTGCTAATAGCGAAGACGCAACTTTATTTCCTTATACTTCCACATTTTCGAGTGGCAGGGTGCTGACTAGGCCTTTCAGGCCCTCACCCAACAATCTCCTAGCCACCTGATGCTGGACTTGGCCCTTCACCGGCCTCTGCCCAACACTTTATCTTATCAGTTGAAAGTGGAGAATATTAATGAATCTTCAAAAGAATAATGTGTTAACAGTTCTGTCAGAAAATTTTGCCTTATCCATGCTGTTTTGGCAATTGATCAAGATATTGGATGACTATATATTTTACTAAGAGCTAACTATTTCCTCTTGTTTTCGTTGAAGGTAAATGAGAAAATTGTTACTGATACCCGGGAATTTCCAATAAGTTGCTTTTATGGTAAACTCACAAGATCATGCCCTAAAAAGTACTACCCACCAGATTTCCACATTCCTCCTGAAACCCCTCCGGATATCGCTTATAATTGTCCCCAGTACTTCCGCTGGATCTATGAAGATTTAAAACCTTGGAGGGAGACGGGGATAACTTTGGAAATGGTGGAGAGAGCCAACCGGACCGCTAACTTCAGACTGGTAATATTGAATGGGAGGGCGTATGTAGAGACATATAAACAGGCCTTCCAAACTAGGGACGTTTTTACTCTATGGGGCATTCTGCAGTTGTTAAGAAGGTACCCTGGTAGGGTGGCTGATCTAGACCTGATGTTTGATTGTGTAGACTGGCCAATCATCAAATCGAGCGATTATCGAGGCCCAAATTCTCCAGCTCCACCGCCTTTGTTTCGATATTGTGGGGATGATGAGACACTGGATATAGCTTTCCCCGATTGGTCCTTCTGGGGATGGTAAGTGCCATGTTTAACCAAATCATATGATTGTAGCCGAGATAGTGAAACTAAATGTGACTTTCTGCTGTCGTAAAATGGTAGGCCTGAAATCAATTTAAGGCCGTGGGACAACTTGCTAAATGACCTAAGCGCGGGGAACAGAAAGGCAGCATGGATAGATAGGGAGCCCTATGCTTACTGGAAAGGTAATCCCGATGTTACTGAAAAAAGGATGAAGTTCCTCAAGTGCAATGTCTCCGATAATCAGGACTGGAATGCCCGTCTTTACACTCTGGTGAGTTTTAATAATGCATTCTGCTCGCCTTTGTGTAATTAAAATTTAAGTGTTTGCAGTCATTTATCCATTTACTAGGCTAGCAACTATCGTGCAAGAAATGTATCTTCGTGCAAATGCAGAACAGTAGTATTACTTGTTTGCGTTTTGGTTATGGTGCGGTGCTGCTCGACTGTTGGTTCATGTTCATGTGATAGCTATAAAAGTTGGGAAAGGCGATCAGAGAAGGAACTATGGATGAATTGCAGAATTTCTTTATTTCTTTTTTGGGAAAATTGCATTTTTAGTCCTTCAGTTATACCGTGGAACCGACTTGGTCTCTGAGTTATATGCATGATCATTTTAACCCCTAAGTTATGCCAGAAGTGGCGATTTTAGTTCTTTGGGGACTAAACTTGCCACTTTGTACTGAGGGTTAAAGATGGTCACACATATAACTCATGAACTAAATCTGTACCACGAGTATAATTGGAGAACCCAAAAATGCAATTTTCCCTTTCTTTTTTTAATGATATTCGAATTTTTATGGTGTCTGTAGAAGTGTTAGGACTGAAGTGACAATAAAGCAAAACTAATGGATTCTAGAACTTCGAAAAGATTGAGGAATCTTATCATATTACAGGATTGGGACAAAGCAACTGAACAAGGATTCAACAACACAGACTTGACAGAACAGTGTAAACATAGGTAGGCCATTTTGACTACCTTTACCCCACTGCCACTTTAACATGTTTCAGAAATTTAAGGTTTTCCTGATTCCTCTTATCCATACTGTCTGGCAATTCAACAGTTACTGCAGAATGTGACCCAACAATTTCTTGCAGGTATAAAATTTATATCGAAGGATCTGCGTGGTCTGTCAGCCAAAAGAACATTCTCGCTTGTAATTCAGTCACGTTACTAGTCAAGCCCCGTTATTACGAGTTCTTCTCAAGAAGTTTGATGCCCATAAAACATTACTGGCCTATTAGGGACGACAACACATGCAGGTCTATCAAATTCGCAGTCGACTGGGGCAACAGCCACAAGAAAAAGGTACACTTAAATAATTTCAAGAAAATAAATAATAGTGCAGCTTGCAGAGGATTTCTGAATATGTTGTCTTATACTGTCATATATTGTTGTATAGAAAAGAGAATACAAAGCCCTATAAATAGGTGGTAGAAGACTTCTACCTATCTAAATCCCTAAGACTGCCTAATCTATAGAGATTCCATATACCAAATATATATTCCATAACACAGTGCAGTACTAAATTGATTCATTACTTAATTATTAGGCGCAGGAGATTGGTAACGCTGCAAGTGCTTTCGTCGAAGAGGATTTGAAGATGGATTACGTGTACGACTACATGTTTCATCTCTTGAACCAATACGCTAAGCTGCTAAGGTACAAGCCTAGTATACCTGAAAATGCGAGAGAACTTTGCTCCGAGGTAATAGCGTGTACTGCAGATGGATTGCAGAAGGATTTCATGCTAGAATCTTTTGCGTCAGGACCAAAAATCACAAACCCGTGCTTCCTTCCCATTCCGTTCTATGAGTCTGAGCTCGATTCGCGGTTAAGACAAAAAGCTTCTACTATACAGCAAGTAGAGCATTGGGAGAAGAAGTACTGGGAGAACCAAGAACCTAAGACATAGAAATGTAGCAGTAGCAGTAGTAGTATTGATAGCCCTATATGGATAATGAATCAAACTTACTATTAATGTATGTACTGTTTCTATGCTGAGCAATGTTTAATCTATCTTAGCTTTGGAGATCTGAAAATGGCATTAGAATTCATTTCATTCTAGGGTGCCTTTCAAATACACGGGTCGCGCTTGACTCTTGTCATATCACTTGATCCTAGACAGCAAAGTACCCCAAGGAGGTGAACTAGTCTAAGTTGTCCATAGTTGATCGGCTCAAATCAAGAAGGCTAATATGTCTCTTAGGAGTCGAACTTGTAATTTTGTAGTTATCATTCTTTTTCCTACACAAACAATAGCCATTGCAATACATCTTGGGATTTGGGTCAAACAAAGCTGTGTTATTTTTTGCAATGACAAGAGAAACTCGCGGCTGCTATCCGAGAGTGTCAACTGGGTAAGTTTCGTTTTGTGATCATAGTCGACAAAGAATCACAAAGAGGTAAACAAGTTTAAGTTACCCATGGTTGATCGACTCTATCCAACAATACCCATGGTTGACCGACTCAATCCAACAATGCCAATAGACTGCTCTTAGCTACTAAAAGTCAAACTTAGAATATTGTGGTTATCAAGTATGTTAAGCAGTTATATTTATGCTTGTTTTAGTTTATTTCAGTTATATTTATGTTTTTTTAGACTAGGACTTTTATGTCATTCTCTCTTCCTTGTACAGTATATGCTTGTTTTAGTTTATTTCAGTTATATTTATGTTTCTTTAGACTAGGACTTTTATGTCATTCTCTCTTCCTTGTACAGTATATATACATGTACATTTGTATGCATGAATACAAATTGTTTTCGCATCTTATATGGTATGAGCCTCTTCATGCTCCTAGTTCTCCTATTTTTTTCTTGCTCCTAGTTCTCCTATTTTTTTCTTGCTCCTAGTTCTCCTATTTGTTTCTTGTTCCAATGGCCATCACAAAAACCACCCATATTGATATTGTTAATTCTTCCATATACGCGAGTATCTAGAATATGTAGCAGAATTGTATGTAAAGCATGTGTAGATCATAAATTTGGCCTTCAATCTATCTCCTTCATTGATTAATCTTGAATATTTAGAGAGAAGAGAGAGAGCTAGGCCTTTTAGGGTCTTTCTAGGGAGAGAGTAGAGAGGAAAAAGTCCCCCACTTGAAGGGCTAAGGTCCCTTATATAGGGATGAGCCAATACCCGTATAGTACACGCATATAATTTTCGTAGGGCGGTATACTCAGAGTATATTCCCTATCACGTATCATCCAATTGTATGCTCCTACTCACTTTCCCGCCTCTTCATACTCTTACGAGTTCTCCTATTTTTTTTCCTTTTGATCCAATGGCCATCACGTACAAAAACCGCCCATATCACCCAATTGAATGCCCCTACTCACTTTCCCACTCGGCTTACTGCCATCAACTTTCCGGTATGGCGACGTCAATTTCATTCTATACTCATCGATCTTGGTCTACTTAGTTATATTATTCTCTCTTCATTGTACAGTATATATACTTGTACATTTATATCCATGAATACAGATTATTTTCACATCTTGTAAAGTCAATAGCCGAGTAACTTAATTGGGATTGCTCTATTTCCCAGCAATGTTTAGTTTTATGCATCAGTGACAACAAATATGTTGCTGGGTTTCAAAGAGTAGAGAGAAATGCGATGCTTTAGTATTACATCGCAGATTCACAGATTACAGGCTACACGTACAGTTTTCTGTATAAGTGTATAACTTCAAATTAAAAAGGGAAAAACAACAAGCTAATTAAGAAGGGAACAACAATGTAATTAAGAAGGGAAAAACAAGATTAACGCAATGAAAAAATGGGAATTGATGCAGAAATGATATGATGATGAGGATTTAGAGACATCGAGCTTTAATGGTGTCAAGGCTCATTTCGCTAGGATCAGTGGCCTGAAGTTCAAATTGAATCCCATCCAGTTCTGTCTTGAACCGATCCTTGGAGCTCGCATACACCATCTTCATCCTCACCGTTGATGTTTCCGGCGACCTGAAATGCAACAAATTAGGTCAGATCAGTCATTCATGCATTATATTGCAGATTTGAATGCAGATTAGGGTTATCGTACCAGGCGATGAAGAAAATCTTGCTTTTCTGGCAATTCTCGTCGGTGGTGAAATCGAAATCATAGACTGCATAGCGGCACTCGTCTCGAGGGAGAGCGCTGGTGAAATCGGCGTAGCTTTCTTCATGGCCGCCCACCTTGTCCACCACCACCTGTTGATCATCGATCTTGAACAGTATGTATCTGTAGTTTCTCTTCGACTTTAATTCCAAAAACTTCAGCTTACACGCATCGTCCACCTGCATTCCAGACGCTGCATTCGCCTGCATGCACCCATACACCATAACATACCTATTTATTAACTATATACTTCATAATTTACAATCAGGTATCAGTGATTACACAATCAAGTATCAGTAATTGCACAATCAGGCATAGTTACATAATTGTAATTATGTATCAACAATTAGTTATGCCCTAATGTATAATTAGGTATCAACAATTGCAGATGTACAATAGCTAATTCGTAATTCTCACAGGAAAATATGTATGTATGTATATATATATATAGTGTGGGGAGGGGGGGTGGGGGAACTGCCCCTATTGCTCCCCTCGGGATCTGCCCATGGATCTTAGCATTGCTTAAATTGATTGCTGTCAAGCATGCCTCATCACAATCAATATGATATATGCATATAGATGCCAAACAATCTGCAAAAGTTAGATTAATGAAACAAAACAAAAAAAAAATAAAAAAAATGAATGTTTGTAGAGATGATACCATGATGTTTTAATTTGCAATCAAAGATGAAGGTGAGAGTGGGTGCAGAGGGAGGAAGACACAGGGGGAGAAGAGAAAGGAGAGAGTAGAAGATATTGGGAAGAATGAGAGATTTAGAGAAACAGGTTATAAGCCAGGAGAAATCTGCGGGGAATGAGAGAATTCTGAGGCAGAAAATAAAGGGCTGAGAATATGTCATTCAACATATGATCATGTCCACCATTACCACCTAGTATATAAGCCAGGAGAAATCTGCGGGGAATGAGAGAATTCTGAGGCAGAAAATAAAGGGCTGAGAATATGTCATTCAACATATGATCATGTCCACCATTACCACCTAGTATATAAGCCAGGAGAAATCTGCGGGGAATGAGAGAATTCTGAGGCAGAAAATAAAGGGCTGAGAATATGTCATTCAACATATGATCATGTCCACCATTACCACCTAGTATATATTTGTTTCTTTAATTTGTTGCTCCCTGCATGTTTTATTTGAAGTTCATGGCATGGCACCAATTAAGGGGGGAAGACCAGTGGATCGGAGGACAGACTCTTAATTGCACTTTTTAATTCGATTTGACTTTCCCATGACAAACTAAAACATCACTAAAACTCTTTCATTTACGAAAAAAACATACAACCATTATAGGTGAAATCGGTCTGCAAATGACTATAAGGAAATAAACTAATTAGACTATAAGGAGGTTGGGTATTCAAAAAAAAGACTATAAGAAGGTTGTCTGATCGACTCAAACCAATAATGCTAATACCAACTGTTCGACCAACTTGATTAGCATATAGCTAATCTTAAACTCTAGTAATACTTAAAGCGAAATTTGATTATTATAATGCTCAACTTAATAAATATTTGATAGAATTTCTATATTTTATTTTATAATATTTTGATTCCTTGAAAAAAAAAAATATCATTATGTTGATACTATCAAATAATGTATTTTTAATATATTAAAATGTACTCAGGAAATATATATTATTTGATTACTGAAAGTACATTATTTTGTATAGTGTACATTCAATATATAAATAATGTACTTTTAGTATATGAAAAATGCACTTTTTTGTTATGGTTCACACAGCACTCTGTGAATCATGATCCCACAATAATTTGACGTTACTTATAATTTTATTATTAAAATACCCTTTTAAATTGAATGAGATAATTGAACCAAAAGAAGTATCACACCATCACCTGGAAGAGTACAAATAAAAGAGAGGGCTTGTCCTCCCTTGTAAGCTCAAATTGTATAAACCAGGCAGATGAGGAGAAGATACAACAATATTTCAAAATTGCAATTTCAGAGAATATTACACTCATATTTGTTCATTCACCAGAGATTCAGTACTTCAACCTACAAAGTTCACAACTTTTGGTCCCTGTTTCTTTTTCAACTTAGCATTGCTGTCTTCATTTCTTTCATCTATCATGAAGTCATCTTCCAGATCATCACCACTAGTGAATTTCGTGACTCGCCCTGTAGGCGTATCGTCAATTTTAACTGTACAAAAGCAAGTCAAAATGATCAGAATTCCATGAGAAAATCTAAGCCAATTATAGCATCTTAATAGGAAACTTTGGCACATCTTTAGGCTCACATTTTTCATGTAAAGCAAATACTCAGTTCACCATTTATGGCTACCTCAGAAAAGTTCTAGCAAGTGCAACAAATAAAATGGATACATAGACAGTTACGAGGATTCCTTTTGTGTTCTCAGCTGGAAAGTCAATGATTTTAGAACACCGGGTCGTGATTAGTGAATCAGTAGAGTCAAGATCTTCCAAGGATGCAATAATAATCCTAATAGCTTATAGATTGAATGACTGGAAGAAATAGAAATGATTCTCGTGCAAAATTTCCAAGACTGAAAACCTCGAAAAACCTCTATGATTGGAAAAGTTTACTGCTAGATGCCTTTTGGAAATTGCATCATAGGAGAGGTAAAATGTTAACCCCAAAAAACTATACAGATGAAGTACTAGATTGCTTACATCTTTTATTGGAAGCATCGGTTGCACTGGAAGCTCTGCTGTTCTTGTTAGGACAATCTTTGGCCAAATGTGTAACACCACCACAAATTTTGCAACTACCACCCTGAAAATAAGAACATCCCCACCAATGGTTATTGGTGGGGATAATGTCAGTCCAAAGCCTACATGGCAGGGGAGAGAAATCAAAAATGAGAAGAGAGAGAATGGGTGGGTTGCTTATGCAAAATGGGGTGCATGGAACAGTAAATTTGCAGACATGGGACAATGGAACAACTCTGCTGTGCGCGTGTTCGCGCACAGCAGGCGCCCAGCGGGCGCGTGCGGTGCACGCCCGACAGAACACAGATTTTAATATTTTTTTTTTTAATTTCAGTTTTGTTTTGTTTTGTTTTTTTTATTCATCCCTCCCCATTTTCTCTTTCCTAATCACACTTACAAAAACTCCTCAATTACCGCGAAATATCCCAACTGATAATGATGCTCTAAATGTTGGCAAGTGGAACGATTCAGTGTACAGTGAACTGAAATTAAAAAGGTCTAGTTTACTGTCAATCCAATCACAGTAAGAGCATCCTTAGTAGTGGAGATAATTCGCGGTATTTGAGGAGTTTTTGTAAGTATGATTAGGAAAGAGAAAATGAGATGGGAGAAAAAAAAAAATTAAAACAAATCAAATTTAAAAAATAATAATAATAAACAGAAGCTGTCAGGCGCGCCTGACGCGCCCACTGGGCGCGTGCACTGCATGCGCCCGAGTGGGCGCCGCTGTGCGCGATACGCGCACAGCAAGCTTCCTTCTCTCTCCAATTGTCAGCCAATCACTGTTCCAATATACCCACATTTGCAGAAGCTCCCCAAAGTTGTCTTTCCTCATTTCTCTCTCATACATGGCATAAAATATCTGACATAAACCCCAAAAGATCTGCTGATAGGGGTGCTCTAAAAAACATCCATATGTACCTTCCAATAGATCCCATTGGTGTTTTTGGGGCAGTTCTTACTCAAGTGCCCGTGCTCTTTGCAAATAAAGCAACTGGCAAACTTTGTCCCCCCTGCATTGTTGGAAGTGGAAAAAACAGAATCAACATATAAAACCATAAAAGATCCAGCTATGATATTATTCTATATCAACTTATTTTTACCAATTCACTTGTACATAAACATGCTTCTAAAAAAAGATACAACTGTCTTACATCCTACTATATGGCATTAATGTGCTAAGTTAAGCTCTTCTGATTACAACTTCAAACCATAAGAGTGAACAATAATTTCCTCTGTACAGTTTGATACACTAAGCAACCATAGTTCCACAATGCAACTATGCAAGAATAGTAGCATTTGGCCCACACAGGTAGCTCAATTGATTCTCCGGTGGCAGATTGTAGCCAAGGATGCAGGATCGAGCCTAGCTGTGTGGGAGTTTCACGACTCCTTGTGAGCACCAGGGCACAAGGCATGGTACTACCACCTAATGGGTCACTGAATCATTGTGATTTATCCCTCCACAATCTTGTCGGGCTGGGATGTGGGGCACTTAGGGGTGATTTTGCCTTTTGTGGGCAAAGAATAGTAGCACTGTATTTGTGTTGTATCAGTAAATGCAAATTTAAGAGCAACCGCCTCATACTATTAGTAAAAGATTTTAATGATAAACATACATCAAAAAGGCATTGTACAAAGAATTAAGTGCCAATCAATAAAAGCTGATATACCTTCCTGCAATGGCTTGGGACACTTTGCCAAAGAATGCCCGGTTTCGCCACAATTATAACACAATTTCTGATCCATAGATTCATCATTCTTGTCAGGGCAGTTCTTGAGACTGTGGCCACGTCTCCGACAAAGCAAACATATCTACAAACATGTGGCAGTACAGAGAAATGGCTCATTAGTACAGAAAACCTAGTATGAAAGAAGAAACTCGAATGCAATAGAGCATATTATTTGTAATACTCATTTCAACAAAAATTGAATAAATAAAAACACACCTTATTTCTCTCCCAGGAAGCTTTTTGGGGGCAATTTTTGGATATGTGGTCTTTATCTCTACAAATGAAACAGCTTTCGCCAGGTTTCATTCCGGGAACTCTAAGAGGATGCTTCTTATGCGTTGATGTCCTGAATTTCTTGCTATTCGGTTCTGAAACATCATCAGAATCGGGTCTTTTGCGCTTGAAGTTGCTCTTTTTCTTCTTTTTCTTCTTATTGGGGTCTTTTGGCGGGGTCGGTTCTGGCGTAGGGAACTGCTCCGGATGAGCTTCCTTGAAACGCTTTCGAGCTTCTCTCTGTCTTTTGTTCGCCATCCTCTTTCTTCTTTATACTTCTATATATACTATATCTCCCTTGAGCTTTAAGAAATAAGCAGATTTGTAGTGGAAGAAGGTATGAACAATGGCAGCTGAATTGGCGACGGCGAGAATTGATAAACCCTGAGCACAGTATCAAGCAATCAAGGGTTTTGCCTATTCGGCGGAAATTTTAGACCCGACCCGCAACCCGCGGGGAAACGCATGGCTGGGATTTTTATTTCTTTATTGGCTACATTTCTATACATTCTGAGTTTTCAGCCCAAGCCCTAATGACCCAATGTCATGAAATTGGGCTAATGTCTTCAATTAAATGATCCATTTCTAAGTCCATTTTCATTTTTCTTCTCAAATCGTTGAATACTTGAATTCCTAACCCGGTCCGATAGAGCATCTGGAAAGATGTAAATCATGATAACTCAGCTGAACATAGAGTCTAGATTTTTACTTATGCAAACAAGGAGCTCCCTCACTTTGAAAGATTGCTCTCACACTGTCGCAGATAAGATTCAATCTCTAGTCTTTCTTTTCAAATTTCACCCATGTGATCAATTGACTGTCAATGCGGGATTTCATTTTCATTTTTTACAATATAATTTGTGTGTTTGGGTGTCAAGGGAAATTTGAAGGGTTTGCAACTTTGCATTGAGTAAATTACTTTTATATTTATCATTTTTTATTCACTTGATCATTTATTTTGAAGAAAAAAATTATTGCAATTTATGCAAGTTGAATTTTTTTTATCAATAAACTTGTTATTTTACCAAGAAGAAAATTGCAAGGTTTTGATTGGTGGGGACTGGGGAACCATTATATCCCAGTATAGGTAAAACAATATTGAGACGTGTGACACAAGACACGTTTGGTGGATTTGTCTACAATGCAGCTATTGGAAATTTGGAATAAGTTGAATGGGTTGTGTGTGGGGTACAGGGGAATGGCCTATTTAGTCTAACACAATTCTACACCTAACACAACACAGATAGAATAAAAGTGGCCAAGTGGGTTGAATGCTTCATCAAGCAAGATGCAAGAAAGTGCAAAGCATTGAAAAATAGCAGTGATTTCGTCCCGTGGGATAACTGAGTTTGATGGATCACTTTAAAGTGTCGTTCTACTGAAACATGGGGTTATTTGGAGACCCCAATCAAAAGAGAGGAAGATTTCTTATGCACAAAGCGAACCGACAATGATGTGAACTTGAGGACTGACAAGACAATTTGTGATTTACCTCCTCTAATGACTTTTGAGTATTTAAAAATAGCAGTGATTTCTTTATTTCCAAAAAGGTTGAATCTACAACCCAGGTAGTCCCTCACACCCGACTCATTATATAGTCTTTCTTTTCAAATTTTATTCTTATGATTAATTAAACTGTTCATGCGAGTAATAATAGTGATTTCTTGATTGCAAAGGCATGATGATGAACGTACGTTGTAGATCACTTGGACTCCCTTTGCTTTTCTTTACTGCTACCACAATACAACCATCCACCATCCACCATCCAATCACATGTAGTGAGTTGTTAAGTGGGTGTCAGAAAAAGCAATTTCTTGTTCACGTGTTTGGAGTGAAAAGCACGTATGGTATTGCTTCCCATCTTCATCTGCCTGGAATTCCTTCCATAGACGGCAAATTTAACGCCGTTATTGCTTGCTTTGCAACCATTTAAGCCCATTTCGGACTAGGTAGCCGAAATTAATTCGCATAAAGTTCCTACGTCGTTGTTGGGCATTAAAACTCGATTTGATACTGTTGGGACCTTCGGGTTCTGGCGCAGTCGCAACTCACCCATAAATTACACGTCCTTACAACATCCTTATCAATGGAGTTTTTTCACTATTATTGAGGAGTTTTTGTAAGTGTAATTAGGAAAAAAAAAATGGAAGAAAGAAAAAAACATAAATATAATTTATAAAAATAAAATAGAAAAGACTCTGTCAGGCGCGCCTGACGCGCCCACCTGGCGTGTGCACTGCACGCGCCAGAGTGGGCGCTCAACGCGCACAGCAACCTCATTTTTTTTTTCACTATTCCATGCTCCCATATCTTGCAGAAGCTCCCCATCTTCTCTCTCCTCTCTTCTCTCATATGACATGGCATGATCTCTGACAATAACTCCAGCAACAACTATTGATATGGATGGCCTTAGAGTACCCTCAATAGTTATAAATTTTGAAGAGTTTTTGCAAGTGTAATTTTGATGATGTTAGTATGTGAGTTCCTCCATCTTTTTTTTAGGAAAATACTTAGTGTACTCCCATTTTATACTCCTAATTTGTACTCCCTATTTTTATGTAGACACTTTTCTGTGGGTCCACATGATGAAAATAACCAATGTTTATTTGCCATCTTAGAGAGTAGAAGTAAGAGAGTAGAATTTAAAAGTATGTGCAATAGAACTCTTTTGTTTTTAATTAATTTTTCTTTTTGAAAAAGAAAAAACTAAAGTTGAAATGTTTCCTTCCTTAGCAACATCAAGGACTCAAGGGAAGGTTAGGTTATAATTCCCAAAAAGGAAAGTACACCTTCCTCTAATTTATCAAACCTGGAAATCTGGAATTGTGGACTCGCCTTGAGATTTCAAATCTATATTTTTTCAATTGTTATACTGTGAACTATGGTCATGAACTGATACTGCAGTTATGTTGAACTGATACTGCACTTATTTTGAAAGGGAACTGCAGTTGCGCGAAAGGGAGGCAGCTTCATCTGTCTGGAACTGCAATTTTGTTAAAAGGAAATTGCATTGCAGTTGTGCGAAACGGAGACTGTTTCATCCGTTTGTTTTTATTAACAAAACGATGCGCGATCCACAACAAAATTTGCAATATTTTTTCATTCATTGCAACTCACGTGCCACCTCTCTCCGTTTCCCTTTGCACGCACGACAGAAACAATACGGCTTCCCACGTGACATTCGCGTGTGGTCCACTCTCACATCCGGCGATTGGGTAGTTCGAACTTCGAGCCCCACCTCAACTCCCGAAAATTCAAAATTTCGAAACTCCCACTTAAAACTCGCCTCCGTCACCGTTATAACGGCAAATGAGATTCTGTTCTCTTCTTCACTATCAATATAAACGCAGCAAATTTCTTCGATTCCCTCATCAGTCTCACTCCGTAGTAGCAGCTTGAGTTCCAGAGCTTCCATTTTCTCTCTCTACTTCTCTCTAAAACTGCAAGGATGCGTGAGATTTTGCACATTCAAGGAGGCCAATGCGGCAACCAGATCGGAGCAAAGTTCTGGGACGTGGTTTGCGCCGAGCACGGCATCGACTCCACCGGGAGATACAGCGGCGACAACGATCTCCAATTGGAGCGCGTGAACGTCTACTACAATGAGGCCAGCTGCGGGAGGTTCGTTCCTCGCGCCGTGCTCATGGACCTCGAGCCTGGAACCATGGATAGCGTCAGATCTGGGCCGTACGGGCAGATCTTCAGGCCCGATAACTTCGTCTTTGGCCAGTCTGGCGCCGGTAACAACTGGGCCAAGGGACACTACACTGAGGGAGCAGAGCTTATTGATTCCGTGCTCGATGTTGTCAGGAAAGAGGCAGAGAATTGTGATTGCCTTCAAGGTATTTATCCTTTCCGATTAATATTTCTTACGTACATACTGTTGTTTGTGTTAGATCTGGTCTTGAAAGCATCTAAATCATATGTATCGTAATGTGAATTTATAGTTCGCCTTGTGAATTTTAGCTTTTTAGTGGAAATTCTAAGTATTAGTTGGTGCATAGTGTGAGTTCAATCAGTTCTTTGTTCAAACTACAAAACCGTGTTCTATATTCGCCATAACATAAAAATTACTACGAGCTTAAATGTTGAAGTTTAAAGCCTCGTTATTATGGTTTATTGGCTCTTGTATATGTGAATTTATAGTTCGCCTTGTGAATTTCAGCATTTTAGTGGAAATTCAAAGTATTAGTTGGTGCATAGTGTGAGTTCAATCAGTTCTTCTTTGTTCAAACTATAAAACCGTGTTCTATATTTGCCATAACATAAAAATTACTACGAGCTTAAATGTTGCAGTTTAAAGCCGATATTATGGTTTATTGGCTTTTGTATATTGTTCTGATGAATTTTAAGTCTGCTTTTAATATCAGGGTTTCAGGTTTGCCACTCATTGGGTGGTGGGACTGGATCAGGAATGGGAACCCTCCTTATTTCCAAGATTAGGGAGGAGTACCCCGACAGGATGATGCTCACTTTCTCCGTGTTTCCTTCTCCTAAGGTGTCGGACACAGTTGTTGAGCCATATAATGCTACTCTCTCTGTTCACCAACTTGTTGAGAATGCAGATGAGTGTATGGTGCTGGATAACGAAGCTCTTTATGATATTTGCTTCCGGACACTTAAACTTACTACTCCAAGCTGTAAGTTCATTGCTGTTGTCTCAATTTATTTCTGTTCATTAGAGTTAATCATCTGTGTGGTCATGCATGAAAGTTCTGATCACATTAGTTTTTTCGTGTTGGAGTATATGTGAGCTTAGTTGTCATTAGTAATATCATTGAGAGAAAAGGTGTTCGAATCTAAGCATCAATTTATTGTAGAATTGCAGGGAAACCTGTTGCCACTACCCAATCACCCATGGTTGCACTGGGTAAACCACTCCTTGAGGTAGAAATGTAGAATCACAAGTAGGTAAACCAGTTTAGGTTGCTTAGAACTGGTCAGCTTAGGCTGATCACGCTAAGAGTCAACTTATAACCTTGTGGTTTTCAAGTCAAAAGCCCGACCAACTTTGATGGGTTACCCTATTGTAGAATTGTTTTTGTTTGTGTTGAATCTGTTATGTATATTTTCTGATTGGATAATACTTAATGGGCACTCAAACTTTGAGTCTGGTTTTTTGTGTTATTTGTATTCTGAATGAACATTCAATAAGTTAACCTGTTTGAGTGGATTGTTCTTGATGCAGTTGGGGACCTTAATCACTTGATTTCTGCCACCATGAGTGGTGTAACTTGTTGCTTGCGTTTCCCTGGGCAACTCAATTCTGATCTCCGCAAGCTAGCAGTGAACCTTATTCCATTCCCCCGGTTGCATTTCTTCATGGTTGGGTTTGCTCCGCTCACATCTCGTGGGTCACAGCAGTACCGGGCTCTGACAGTCCCTGAGCTCACTCAACAGATGTGGGATGCAAAGAACATGATGTGCGCTGCTGATCCTCGCCATGGGCGCTATTTGACTGCTTCTGCAATGTTCCGTGGCAAGATGAGCACCAAAGAAGTTGATGAGCAGATGATCAATGTGCAGAACAAGAACTCTTCTTACTTCGTCGAGTGGATCCCCAACAACGTGAAGTCCACCGTGTGTGACATTCCTCCCACCGGTCTGAAGATGGCGTCTACATTCATTGGCAACTCCACCTCAATCCAGGAGATGTTCCGCAGGGTGAGTGAGCAGTTCACAGCCATGTTCCGCAGAAAGGCTTTCTTGCATTGGTACACCGGGGAGGGTATGGACGAGATGGAATTCACCGAAGCAGAGAGCAACATGAACGATTTGGTTTCCGAGTACCAGCAGTACCAAGATGCAACTGCAGATGAAGAAGGATATGACTACGAAGATGAGGAAGAAGAACTTCAAGACTCTTAAAACTAGTTTCTTGCTTGGGTATACTTTATATGGGATTGAATTTTGCTTGCATGCACTTGTGCTGTAGGGAGTACTGACTAGGTTTTACAATTTTCTATTTGATCACTGTTGTGGCTTGACTGATTGTCTATGGGTTTTAAATTCTTCTGCGTGTACGGGTTCTGTTTTCTATTGATGTGCCTGTTAAATATTTATGTGTTAATAGAACAAGGTTGAACCTCCGGGGAACGAACAAAGCTATAACCAATAATTCCATTACTATCCGATACAAACTTGTAGTTTAAAGGGTACAATCATTTTGCTACCTTGTACCCCATTTCATGGTTTATTCTACAAATAATGTAGCTGTAGAATAAAGATATTTAAAAAACGAAAAAATCTAGGTCTAACGTTCGGCCTAGTACTAAATACTATGTACTGCACGGCAGCACTAGAATAGAATATAATGTATTATAATAATAAGAGAAAATAGAGAACCAACGAGTCTTCCAACAATTGAGGATCAGGAGCAAGTGTTTTGGGTGTTTTTCAGGCGCCAAACTTGGGGACCTTAGCGGTAGAGATCTGTGCGAGGAAGTGTTCGGCCACAAGTCTTCTCTGGATTTTCCCTGTGGCAGTTTTAGGGAGAGAATCTGTGATAAAGACCTTCTTTGGAACCTTAAACACGGCAAGGTTTTTCTTGCAGAATTTCGACACCTCTTCTTCATTGATGTTTGACCCTTCTCTTGGAATTATGGCACAGTTTATCTGCAAGCATGAGATAATATATATTGGAATCAAACTGCTTATAGTATATTGAAAGCTATCCATGGTTCCATCAATGGTAATTTAGAACTTGAAGTTGGCACGGTATTAAATTCCGTAAGCATATTTCATAAAGTTGATGAAAGATGCGAAAACAATGTTAGTGATTGAGGTGATCACCATCTCATTCGTAACCAACAAGGCAATAACAAAAAAGTGGGTATCTTAGGTTTTCGTATCAGAACAAAGATATGCCAATAATTGTACATGAAGACAAGGAGATCGGTTTCTCACCTCTTCGCCATACTTGTCATCCGGGACTCCAAAAGCCACGGCTTGAGCAATTTCGGGATGAGAAATAAGGACAGCATCTACTTCTATGGGAGATATCTTTTCTCCTAAAATTATAAGTTGGAAGTCGTGTCAATCATTGAATAACAACAAAGCAATTTTTGTATATAAAGACAATCTTTTTAATGCTCATGGAGGTAACCCTAGGGACATAATTGAGACA
This sequence comes from Ipomoea triloba, assembly GCF_003576645.1. Taxonomy (NCBI): domain Eukaryota; kingdom Viridiplantae; phylum Streptophyta; class Magnoliopsida; order Solanales; family Convolvulaceae; genus Ipomoea; species Ipomoea triloba. Next base: position 26,909,839 of record NC_044927.1, read on the forward strand.
AGTCGTTTTCATAAGCCATGCATACATAAATGGTTACAAAAGCAATCAAAACAGAAAGTTGGTGACTTGATTAAAACTTAAACCTAAACTCGTTCTACAACCTAAACTCGTTCTACAACAGCAACAAACATCATGACTTTGAACGTGTGGTGGCATCCGACTAAGACTAAGGCAAAAATGCAACTTTTGACCAAAAATGATAAAATGTCACAGGTTAGGTTTAACCTTGAACCATTCCCACATGGCCACATTCAACATCTCTGACAAACCAAGTTCTAAATAGCAACCAGTTATGCAGTGTGTATCACAGTATTTAGGCATAATCAAGTTTAGCAAGAAATGATGTGTATATATAAGAATAGCAGGCACCAGTTATGATAAATAGGAAGGTTATAACATACCTCCACGATTAATCATCTCCTTGATCCGGCCAACTAGATGCAAATACCCATTGGAGTCCAAATATCCAAGATCACCAGTATGGAACCACCCAAACTGGAAAGCCGATTTGTTGGCCTCGGGATTGTTCTTGTACCCTTTAGTAACATTTGGACCCCTAATGCAAACCTCGCCATGTGCATCAGCCTCCTGTGGCACACCATTCTCATCCAGTATAGCCATCTCCTGACCAATGGGTCTCCCAACCGACCCAGGGAGATGGGGCCCATCCTCAGGCAATGGGTTTGAAGCCATCAAGTGAGTTGCCTCTGTCATAGCATACGCCTCCAGAACAGGGGCCCCAAATGCTTCCTCCAGCCGAGACAGCACAGATGGAGCCAAAGCTGCACTGCAGCTACGAATGAACCGGAGCTTAGGGTACACAGGCTCAGGCTTGCTCAAGTGTCGATCCAATATGATTTGGTGAATGGTAGGCACTGCTGTGTACCATGTAGCATGGTAGTTGTTCATGTCTGACCAAAAAGTTGAAGCTGAAAACCTGCCGGCTGCTGGGAGGGTGATGGAGCCTCCGGCTCCGAGTGAACTCAGCAGTCCAGCGATTAGACCATGCACATGAAACAGGGGTAACACGATCACTGTTGAGTCTGACTCTGTGAGCTTATAAACCGATTTAATGTTTGTCACTGAAGAAACCAAGTTAAACTGAGTCAATGGAACTCCCTTTGGCCGGCTCGTGGTGCCAGAAGTATGGAGGAACAGAGCGACATCGGAGGGATCATTAACGAGTTTGGACACCGCGTTAGGGTCCGATACCGAAGGAATCGGGTCCAGCGCGATATCCGATTCAGCATCGGAAAGCAACGCCGTAAGATGAGGGATCTCGAGCTTGGAAGCCGCGGCTTGAGCCGCCTCATTTCCTTCAATGGGAGTCAACAGCACCTTTGACTCCGAATCGGACAAATAGAACACGAACTCTTCCGCCGTGTACGCTGCATTCAATGGCGCCGCCGTGGCCCGAACCCGAATTGTAGCCAGAAACATAATTATAAACTGAAATTTCAAAAAAATCAAATCAAACAACTGTTTATTTGTATGAAAACATCTATATGACTATATGTTTATATGTATATATCAATTCCTTCATAGCAAATTCAAATAATCAATTTCATCGGAGAATCAATCACAACTGGAATTGAAACAGAAAAGATCAAAACGTACCTCGACGGCGTTGGGGAAGGTGAGAGCAACAACGTCACCGGGATTAACGCCGGCAGCCAAAAGGGAAGACGCGGCACGTTCAACGAGTTGATCAAGGCGAGCATGGCTAAGATCAAACTTGCCGGAAACGGAGATGGCCGTCCGGGAGGGGAACTTCACGGCGACGTCTTTCAACAAACCGGTAAGCGTAACAGCCGCCATTACAATCCAAAACCTTTTCACCACCGCAAACAACAATCAGAAGATTTTATTAAAGAGATTTTAACGAAGAAATGAGAAATGAAATGCGATGAAATCGAAGAGAAAGGGCGGTGAGGTATATATACGAGCAGCGTAGGAAGGAGGTAGGTTGGTTTCGCGAACCGAGAATCTAGGGGAGGTGGGATGACACGTGGCGGAGCGTTACTCAAACTGGGCCCGCGTTTAACAATCTCGAATTCGCAACCTGCGATGCCATGCCATTGCCAGGTGGGCGTATGGCAAGTTTGACCCAACAACAGCAGCCAGAGAAATTTGACGGTTTTGTAAAAACGCGGAACAGTCACTGAGAAGGAAATAACAGATTTGGTGGGTCAGTCACTGACCGAAATCGGTAATGTTAATGGTCTAGTGAAATTTTCCAGTTTCCAAACATGTGCTTGCCATTCATGATGTTATATAGGATCTTCTAGACGAATTCTTTTCTCCAAATATGAGAATTTCATTCGTTAAAAAAATATCGCCATAAAGTGTCAAGATCTTGTGGTCTAGTGGTATTGAGTTGCACTCCCATATAGAAAAGGTCGATTTGAATTTCAGTAGAGGTAATATTAACTCTTTATATTTCAGTAGATTGAGAAAGTAGTTATGAATATATACTAAGTTATAACAGAGTCAGTAATACTCACAAAAAACAGTCATAAAGGTAATTAAAGATTTTATGATTTAGTGACACCCGATTTACAATCCTACATAAAAGGGAGTGAGTTCAAATCGAAAAAATTAATTTTCAATTATTAAAGTTAAAAAAATTTTAATTATTCCGCGGTTATTGACTTTTGGTACCGACCAATAACCATATATAGCCCAAAACTAGTCTGCCAATAGCCCATAACAAATTAATATTTAGCCCAATCTAAATATCAAATAGCCCAACAAAACTCAATGGGTATTAGCCTTATGGCAAATTATTGCATGGACCATGGTCCACACAGCTGTGTGGACCAAAAATAAAAAGTACATTATTTTTGTATTGAAGGTACATTATCAAAAAAATAATGTATATTCAGTACAAAAATAATGTACCCTAAAATAATATATCTGCAGTAAAAAATAATGTATATTCAGTACAAAAAGAATATACTTTTTATTTTTATTTTTATCTACACACAGCTGTGTGGACGTGGACCATGGTCATGCAATAATGATCGTAGCCTTATAGCCCTACCCTTCTCCTCTTCTCAGTTTCTCGGCTACTCCACTCTCCCGTCTCTCCGTCTTCGACATTCGTTTTCTCCACACTTCCGCCGGATTCCGCTCTCATCTCTCGGCTCTCACAGTCACACTGCTTTCTCCCTCGTCTCTACCCATTTAGCGACTCACCGGCGTCGGTACGGGACTCAGCGATCGCAACTCGCCTTCGTCCAGTCGTCTTCAAGGAATCAAGGTAAATTTTAATATATCTGGTTAGTTTAATTATTTGTCTTTAACAATGAAGTCTCTGACTATCTGTTCATGTTTAATTTAATTAGTTTAATTATCTTAGTGTAAATTTTTTTAGAGCAAATATCATTTTTAGTCCCTCAACTATAATATATGTATCAATTTTGGTCCTTAACTATTAAAAATTTCAAATTAGGTGCATGACTATTAAATTTGTATCACATTTGGTCCTTGACTATTAACATTTTCAAATTAGGTGCATGACTATCCATTTTGTATCACATTTGGTACTGCCGCTAAATTTTCCGGCCAAATTTCCGGCGAAGTCACCGGTGACCGACTAATTTATTTAATTTTTATTTTAGAAATTATTTTAATACTCCGTAACTTTTAAATAAAAAAAACATAAAAAAAAAATAATAATAATAATAAAAAAGAAAACGCAAGTCACCCCCATGACTTCGCCGGAAATTTGGCCGGAAAATTTAACGGCATGACCAAATGTGATACAAAATGAATAGTCATGCACCTAATTTGAAAATGTTAATAGTCAAGGACCAAAAGTGATACAAATTGAATAGTCATGGACCTAATTTGAAATTTTTAATAGTCAAGGACCAAAATTGATACATGTATTATAGTTGAGGGACTAAATATGATATTTTCTCAATTTTTTTTACTTTACTACTTTTTCTGCGTCTGCTAGCTTGCTACTACTAATTTTGCTCCATTTTCTGCTTTTTTTTTAGCATTGTTATAACATAATTAATTTTGAAACTATCATCACTGTATGTTTATCATGATAGCTCTACATTGTTTTTAATCATGGGTACTGGACAGTGTTTCTATCATCATTCAATTCAAAACATATTAATATACTAGACAGTCTAGGTGTGAGCAAACCGTAGCTGGGTTACATAACCGACCAAAAAACTAAAAAGTAACCGAGGCTTTAAAGTTTGGCACTATAGAATATAGGCGAAAAAATATTAGTCGTAGTTCGTACTATAGTAGAAGGAAACACGTTAATTTAAGTAAAAATTACACTGCTTGGCTTGAGTTTCGACTTCTAACTTCTAAGTGCGATTACTCACAGAGTTCAAGATGGTTGTTGTTTTACGCTCCATAGCGAAATCGTTTGAGCAACAATTATTGAAACAATCAAAACACTACAGTTCTTCTCAGCTAATCACTCACCTGAGTTCTTTCAATTCCAATTCCCAAGTTCAACAATGGCAATTTCAGAACAGGCGCACTCTCATCTTGGAGCCAGTGACGTCTCAATCCATTAAGTTAGAGCAGCTGTCCGACTCTGATTCTGGTAAATACTCATTGGAACTGTGGAAGTTAGTTTCCATTTTATTCGAAATTTATGGTACTGATTATTCGTAGAAGTTAGTGGAGTCTACAAATTTGCTATGTCAATGTGGAAAAGAACCAGTGAACTGTGATTTCCCCTTGAGTTATTAATATTAATATAAAGTTGTTAATTGATAGGAATTTTGGAGCTTAAGTTGGATAGACCAGACAGAAAGAATGCGATCGGGAAGGCTATGCTAAGAGAGTTAAGGCATGTGTTTGATAGAATAAATAATGAGCGTTTGGCTAATGTTTTAATGATCAGCAGCTCCGTTCCAACAGCATTTTGTGCTGGTGCTGATTTGAAGGTTAATTCTTGACATTTGTTTTTTCGTTTTAATTTCCCTTCAGTATGTTAGTTAGCAAAAGAAGCTTAGCTTCTCAAATGATTCCATGGCATCGTCTAGAAGCAACATTTGAAGCTCCATCAAATGCTTCTTGACAATGGTAACCTTACTAAATATTGATCTAGTCACACTTGCTGTGCAATGTTTCATATAATTAAGCAAACAACTTTCTGCTGATTATTTTTCCTATTTTCTTTGTACCTATGGATGGCTAGTTCACTAGATTGATGGACTTTTTGATATTCTAATTGTGTTTGTAGGAGAGAGAGACAATGACTCCAGTAGAGGTCCAGGAATTTGTGAACACTCTTCGGTCAACATTCTCCATGCTTGAGGTTTGTTTTTGATGATCCCCCAAATTATATGCTTATAGCACTTTTTCCCCCTTAAATTATTCATGTATCCACATGAGCGGTGAGCCCTCCAATTATTTTAAAAGTTACAATTTTCCCACCTTTATGTTAAAATGGACATTTTTACCCTTAAAACATGTATTTCATTTATGTTTCTTCATCAACAAAAAATTGCTTATATGTGGGAATCAGATGCCAAAAAGAGTAGACACCATTTGCAAATATTATAAATTTAATTTTAAGCTAATGTTAGTAACATGATTAAGACTTAAACACAAATAATTCATTAATACTAAATTTAGCATTAATGAATTATTTGTGTTAAAGTCTTTACTAGCATTAGTTTAAAATTATAATATTTGCAAATGTTGTATGTTCTTTTTCGTATTTATTTTGATTTTCACATACAAGTAATAATTTGTTGGAGAAGAAAAATAAATGAAATACTTATTTTGCCCATATTTTTAAGGGTAACAATGTCCATTTAATAGAAATGGGGGAAAATCACCACTTTTAAAATAATTGAGGGGCTAATGTGGATACATAAATAATTCAGTGGGAAAAGCACTATAGGCATATAATTCAGGGGGAAAAGTGCCATTTTCCCTTTTAGTAATTATATGTGATTCTTTATAAATTGGCATCTGAAGTTTATTTCATGTCATATTTTGCTCTGTTTCTGTTCATTTCTTGTTCATTGGAGCATAAATGGTGACGGGACCTAAAATTTTGCTTTATAATTTCTATGATTTGTTGACAATTTCATCTCTGTTGTATCTAGGAACTTTGTATTCCTACAATTGCTGCTATTGATGGTGCAGCCTTAGGTGGAGGACTGGAAATGGCATTATGTTGTGATCTCAGGGTTTGTGGTAAATGACTCCAAAAGTTATTGTACTTGTTTCTGCTTCGTCTATGAAGTTGTTATCTTAAATGTTACACAGGGGAGGCTGCAGTTTTAGGCTTGCCAGAAACAGGACTTGCCATCATACCTGGGTGGGTATGTCTCTTTGTATTAAACCAAACATGCAATATCTGTAATGCGTTTTGTATATGACCTGTGAACTATATGCATTGATTGTGTTCTGACTTGCATTGGACAAGTTGGAGCTTTCCATTATTCAGTTGTGACTCAAAGGATCTTATAATATACTCTTTCTCTAGAGGTTTAAATCTTTAAAACACATTATGCTTATAGTTGAAAGACTTGTTGCTGATTCTGTCATATAATATGGCCTTTTCCAGAGCCGGTGGGTCACAACGGCTTCCTAGATTGGTTGGAAAATCAGTAGCAAAGGATCTTATTTTTACTGCTCGAAAAATTAATGGAAAAGAAGCCTTACTGATGGGTTTGTCATATTTCGGGATTTGCTTGTACTTTTGCGTTGTTCCTAGGTTCCCAGTACTTACAAAGACCATTTTTCATGCAGAGCTGGCCAATTATTGTGTTCCTGCCGGTGAAGCCCGTCTAAAGGCACTTGAAATCGCTCAGGAAATAAATCAGAAGGTACAAGCTGCATGGTTTTGTTAATTAAAGAAGGAAAAACTTATCGCTTTTGTGCAATTGGGCCATTGAACTTAAAAAGTGTGCAATTCAATCATCAAACAAGTAAAATTTGTGTAATTGAACCATTTTTACAAAAATTTTCTAGTAAAATTCAATTATATTACTAATATATATGTATTAAGAGTGACACTTTCTTCTACCATACTAGTTAGGAGTCAATATTGAAATGTTTTTAACTCAAATTGAATTAATTTTTTTTGTAAAATTGGTCCAATTGCACAAATTTTGCTTGTTTGATGGTTGGGTTGCACACTTTTTAAGTTCAATGGCCCAATTGCACAAAAGCGACAAGTTCAGTGGCCTATTTGACATTTTTTCCTTTAAAGGAATAAATGCTATCCTTCCATTTAACCAACTCTTGTACATCGAAGTTACCATAGTAACTAAATGTAGGGTGGAAAAACACGGGGCGGAAGTTGAGGCAAAGTGGTGAAAGGGATGACTAATCATAACACTGTTGCTCCCCTATCCTACCCTTTTCAAGCTTAAAAAAACTTGCTTCCACTAGAAGTTATATGCATTCTAGCATTCGGTTCCAGTTATTTTTCTGCATTGGGCACATACTATTTCTGTAGTGTTAAAATAGAGCATATACAAAGGATTGCTGTACGTACATGCCCTCTAATATCTCCTGTTTCAGGCACCGCTTGCAATAAAGATGGCAAAGCGCGCTATTGACAAAGGATTTGAGGTGGATTTGGAATCGGGTTTGGCTTTGGAGGAGGATTGCTACGACCAACTTCTGAACACAAAAGATCGGTTAGAAGGCCTTGCAGCGTTTGCTGAGAGACGAAAACCCAAATATACAGGTGAATAAACCACACCAGAGTTAGCAAAAGCCATCCCTTACTACCATTGACATTAAGTATATATATGAAGAAGCAATCATACAAAACTATTTCTTGTATTGCCTGGATTCATTATAATTTAACATTCCATCTTCTATGCTATTGAATAAAGAAGTAATGTTTATTTCAAAATCATGTCCTTGTCCCTTACATCTTGATTATTTATTGCATTCTTTTGATTTCCAGGAAGGTTGTGCCTTCCATTGGACTTTATTCTAGGAGATGCTTAGATATTACATTCAATTTGCTAACATTCGTTACGGTTAAAATAGTTTAGGTTGAAGATTTTTTTTTTTTGAATACTACTGACTCTATTACAATGCAGTATCTGTTCATAACTCCGCTGAGACTCCAACCCACCATCTTCCGTATAAAGGGAAGGGTTTGATGCCACTAGACCACAAGGTTGAAGATTAGTTGCATATATTTAAAAGATTACTTCACCTACTATTTAATACGTAGTAATAAATTACACACACATATAATGTAAAATTTAGAACTTATTTACCCCATACCATTTTCATTTAGGGTTGGTTTGGAAAATAGGAAAATGACTTCTGGAAAATAAGTCATTTTCGGGAAAATATTTTCCTTTTCAGTGTTTGGTTGTGTTATGAAAAACTGTCTTGGTGTGTGTGGTTCATTTTGGCCAAGAACATGCGAAACGATCATTTTGGCCATTCCAAAAATGACTTACGGAAAAAAATTCCGTAAGTCATTTTCCAGAAAAATGAACTGATTTTTCTTGGTCAACGGAAAATATTTTTCTGTTGACTACATTTTCCAAATGTTGCCAAACACCGAAAATTTTGAAAACATTTTTCGAAAGTCATTTTCCAGGTTACCAAACACACCCTTAATTGCATCGTAAACGCACATGTAGGAATAGTAATAGTAATAATTTTGCTCCAAATATATGGACTGCATATTACCTAATTGGATTCATCAAGCAAGTGCGCCACTTAAGTATGTTGGCCCAAATAATATTAATCCAAGCCCAATCAAATTGCATTTAATGTATGGCAGTGACGTTTATTTCCTTAGCCCAATGATATGCCATATGAATCATGACAAATTATTGTGTGGACCACAATCCAAAACGATGTTGTTTTGATGTTAATAAAAGTTTCTTGTTATGCATAGATGTTAGAATAATGAATATTTTGGGATAAGATAATGTATGTTATGAGTTAAAATAATGAACTTTATTTTTTGGCAAAAGAGTCAAATAGGCTCATGTACTATCACTGAGTATTTATCTAGCACCATGAACTAAAATATGGTCCATCTAGGTCATTATACTCCTAATTATTTTTCATCTAGCATTTTTAGCCTATTTCTAACAAGTAACCCATCTAATTTGATGACATGGAAAAACAAAATTAGAAAAAATGATGACATGTTATTTATATGGATGTTTTGGATGATTTCTACCATATTTCATTAATGACAACAAATAATTTCTTGCAATGAAATAGGGTAGAAATCGAAATTGTTATATAAAGTTTTAACTACATGAGTGTATATATAGCGGGATATTCACTATCGTTCGGCAATGAGATTTCATGGAAATCGATATATGAAAATTAAATTATTTTTATAATAACTTAAGATATATTGTATTGGGTAAATTTTATTTTATTTTAAAAATAAATTAATATTTTTGGATTTTTGGATAATTGAATAACTTAAGATATTGTATTTTTGGATGATTTCTTGGAAAGAAATAGGACAGAAATCAAAGTTGCTATATAAAGTTTCAACTATAGTGTATTGTGTATGTACAACGGAGTGTACTGTATATGTATAGCGGGGTATTCAATGTCGTTCGACAATGAGATTCCATGAAAATTGATATATAAAAGTTAAATTATTTTTTTAAAAAATAATAAAATTTACCCAATATAATATCTTAAGTTATTATATTTAATTTTAATATATCGATTTTCATGGAATTTCAATGCTGAACAACTTTGAATATCTCACTATACATACACAGTCGAGTCAGTCGTGCAGTACACTGTAATTAAAACATTATATAACAACTTTGATTTCTACCCTATTTCATTGCAAGAAATCATTTTCTTCATTAATGAAATAAGGTAAAATCATCCAAAGCATTCATACAAATAACATGTCATCATTTTTTATTATTTTATTTTTCCATGTCAACAAATTAGATGAGTTATTTGTTAGAAATGGGCTAAAAATGCTAGATGAAAAATAATTAGGAGTATAATGACTTATATGGACCATATTTTAGTTCATGGTGCTGGATGAACAATCAGTGTTAATACATGGATCTATTTGACCTTTTGCCTTATTTTTTTGAACTATAATCTACACAGCTACGCAATAATGATTGATGAATCCCTCACAATTGTTGCATTGGTTTCGGCTAAATATGAAGATGAATCATGGGATTTCATTTGATCAATTCTGGATTTAGATTTTAAGGCTATATATATATATATATATATATATATATATATATATATATATATATATATATATATATATTTGCGATCAAATGTGACAACCTTCTTAGGTGTGACAGTGCAAACACATATGCACCATTGGATGAACTTAGATCAACGGTTGAAAATAATTTATGGTACACCACCAAGTGCTAGTTTGTGGTGCACTAAGTGCGCATGCTAGTCTATGGTAAACTAAGTGATGGTATTGGTGCACTAAGTGCTGGTCTATGGTGCATTAAGGAATAGTCTGTGGTGCACCACCAAGTGTAAGCATCTGCACTACGTCTGCCATTTGCCGTTGATCTTAACTCATCCAATTGCCTAGATATGTATATGCGGTCACACCTGTGGAGACTGTCGCACCTGAACCTGACCTTATATATATATTAAAGTTGAAATAAAGATTCAAAAGATTATATATTATACAAAAGTTGCACCCACATATCATGTTTTTATTTGTATTCAAATTTGTAATGTCTTGCACAAAAAATGTGTTTGTGTCTATATATATTTTTTTATATATAATGAAAATGCAAATGAGGCTTACGTCCACATGCAATAGTCAAGAAAGGGATAAAATGGGATATAAAAATGACGGGAGACCTAAATATAAATAATTAAATATGCACCCATCTATTTCTGATATATTGTACATTGTACATCCCTAATTTTTACATGTAGGTAAGGAACCATTACTACTGCTGCCGCAAAAGTGGAATCAAAGGGTTGGTATATATTATAGATGCATGGAAAAAACAAAAATCACTTAGCAGATCGATTATTAGTTAATTGGTTTTTTTTTAAAGAAAACTTTTGTATGGTCTAAACATTATATAGTTAATTGATTTTTTTTTAAAGAAACCTTTTGTATGGTCTAAATATTATACAAAATAATGAAAATGTGTCACTTTGATTATTATATCAATAACTCAATAAGTAACGAGTATTGTATAACTTTAGACGAGTTTAAAAAAAGGGACGTGTCTAATAAGGAGACTATCCAGTCAACGCAAGTATTAACTTATCTAAAAATATTGTTCATCATACATATTCAATCGCAACCCTTGAACTCCCGAATAGCCTCTAATAAATGAAATTGTGTTAAGAATGTTTTCTTTCAAAAAAATGTTTTTCTCAATGTAATGATAAGATATATAAATTGATTGCATGTCATTTTCAAATCATGAGCCTCAAGCCCAATAGAGATTGCCAAATATAGAAAGTTACTCTAATTTTATTAAAGAGAAAAAGAAATATATACCAATTAGAACTCACTTTTTTTTTCTCTAAATAAAAAAGGCCACCTTAATAAAATTTAAGAAATGATATATATATATATATATATATATATATATATATATATACTAGTTTTTCTTATGTGCGGTGCACAAAAAATAGGTGTCCAATATTAGTATTTTATATTAAAATTTTAAATTTATTTAAATTTTAATATAGTAAATAATAATAATAATAATAATAATAATAATAATGTAAAATATTTTTATAAATTGGATATTTATATTTTTAAAAATAACTAACATATAACTCTAATATTTAATGTGTATATATTATTATTATTATTATTATTATTATTATTGAAGAAAAAGAAGAAGAAGAAGAAAAGAAAATATATGGTGGATGCATGTGCATAGTAACAATAGTAGAAAAGATAATGAAAGTTATAACGGTAGGGGTATATTTGTCCAAAATATTATGTAGTACAACTTTTATAGCATAATGTAAAAAAAAAACTTAACGGAAAAAACAGACATAAATGAGGGGTATAACATTTATTGACATTTATTATGTTTTTAGGTATATATGCGTGTGTCAGTGTGTGTGTGTNGGGGGGGGGGGGGGGGGGGGGTAGAATCAATTGAGAATAGACTCCTCAAGTAATTAAAAAAAAAAAAAGTCTATCCAAATTCATCAATTGATATTAACTTTTGATTTCTTAAGTTAAGGGTGTACTGTGGATGTGCCCACACTCTTTTTCCAGAAGTCTTTTTCATACTTTTCAAACACACCCTTAATTTTCAATTATTTTTTACTCGTAAATGATGGCCTCTCATATAGATTCTTCAGAACAATCATATCCATTAACAGTTATAACGTCGTGTCCAAACTATTCTTGGGCTCCCTATTTTTACAAATTAATTTACGGTACCTTTTGTCACAATACATAGCATGAAGTTGTCATCCTTAAATCAATCAAATAACCACCTCTCGTTCCAGTTACATGTCACAAACTTTCTCTGAATATAATGGATGATAGATCTTCCCCTACACTCCTACTGGAGAGATACCCATTACACCATGCATGCATATATGGCTGAGTAATCATCACACCCAATCAAAGCCCTTTGATACAAGGGCTATTGATCTCAAGCTCATACTTTCCCATCAATTAGTTATATAAATATTTTCATGTTAGATGGATAAAACAAAATCTTGATTCACTTCACCTACGTAATATTAAATTTGTATGTGAAAAACCACATCTTATATATATATATATATATATGAAAGAATGTTAAATATGTTTGCATGGGCAGTTTAATTAGTCACTGAGGTGAAATTTGAGAACAATGACGTAGGAGGCTCCTTGTGCGTAGTAAGCAAAAGTCTAGCTTTTATATTTAGATGAGTTACTTTGATTTACATTCCCAGATACTTGTCGGGTCAGGTCGTGGGTTGGTGATTTAACCTTTTGGGAACAATGAAAGAATGTTAAATGCATTTAATTTTGTAAAAGTTAATTATAATCATTTGTAAGTCTAATTTTGTGTTGGATGAAGTATATAATAACATTAATTAAATAATCAATCAATGGCAATACAATGTTATCAACTCCTTTTGAATTGGAATATTATATATATATATATATATATATATATATATATATATATATATATATATATATATATATATTATGTATGTATGTATAAGGTTGTCTTTAATTTAGTCGGGGAATTGCCTGGTTTGGTTAGGAGGGCTTTTGAAGCCGATTAGAGGTAATTCCCATACTTCGATGGACCTAAAGTGTTTGCTTGATGAATAATAGAAATGGTTACAAATCAGTTTCTACACAAAAGAGAAATTATACTAGAAAAATTCTATGCAATGAGCTCGATTAAGAATATTAGAATTGACCCTGTTATGAACACTAGAGAGTGTGGAGTTCACCAATAGAATTGAGGATCAATTATATTGCACGTGAACATTAGAGTACACACATGAGGTTCAATGAAAAATTTATCTTTATTGTGACCACTAAAATGTGTGGAGTTCACAAACAAAATTAGTTTTTTTTTGTTTTTTGTTTGTTTGTTTGTTTTTTTTTTTTTTTTTTTTTTTGTGATAATAGGAATATAATGAATGGATACAATGATAACAATAATTGACTCTTTTGAGAGAATCAAAGTGCATAGTTCACCGACTGAATTGACTTTATTGTAAACGATAGAGTAGGTAAGGTAGTTCACCGAAATATTGAATTCATGTAAAAGAATAAAATATCATACACTAACACTCCATGTGAATCCATGGATGAAAATCACCAAAAATATGAAGCATGTTAAGAAGCTACTTTGAAGTAAATCCAAAAGGCCTTTTTGATTAGGCTGCTACGTTTCCATGCTAAACTCTCTTTAAGGCCAAACACTATATATATATATATATATATATATATATATATATATATATATATATAGGATCTGGTGGGGTGATCAGCTTCTTGTGGAAGATGAGGTTTAATATCAACACTTGATCTAATCAAAATCAATAGTCCAGTTTGAACATATATTAAAAAACCAGTGAAAATTTAATCTTTTAGCATCTAAGCTAGGTTAAATTTAAGGTGCTTAATTTTTGTACTTAAGGTGTGTCATTTCTGTGTGCTTAAGTTAGGTCAATTGTTGAAACTTAAAAAGGTTGTGTTTAATTTAGTAGAGGAATTGCCTGGTTTGGTTAGGAGGGCACTTTAGAAGCTGATTAGAGGCAATTCCCATACTTCGGTGGACCTAAAGTGTTTGCTTCATGAATAATAGAAATTCTTAAAAACCAGCTCTCACACGGAAGAGGTAAACCACACGTACTAGAAAAATTCTATTCAATGAGCTCGATCAAGAACATTAGAGTTAACCTTGTTATGAACACTAGAGAGTGTGGAGTTCACCAACAGAATTAAAGATCAATTATATGAACATTAGAGTACACACAAGAGGTCCAAGGACAAATTTAGCTTTATTGTGACCACTAAAATGTGTGAATAAGTTCACAAACAAAATTAGCTCTTTTGTGATAATCAGAATATAATGAATGGATACAATGCCAACATAATTGACTCTTTTTGTGAGAATTAAAGTGCATAGCTCACCGACTGAATTGACCTTATTATGAATGATAGAGTAGGTGTGGTAGTTCACCGAAAGATTGAATTTATGTAAACGAATAAAATATCATACACACCCATGTGAATCCATGGATGAAAATCACCAAAAATATGAAGCATGTTAAGAAGCTACTTCGAAGTAAATACAAAAGTTGTTTTTGATTTGGCTGCTACGTTTCCAGGCTAAGCTCTCTTTAAGGCCAAACACAGTGTACCATCAATAATAATTCATTTCCGACTACACCGCCAAAATTATGAACTGGATTCTATGTATACTATTATTAGAAACTGTTGAAAGCCACGTTTTAGTGCATTCACATACAGCACACTATTGTATCGTACTCAACTTCTTATGATGGTGAGATCCACCTCTACTCTTCTTCTTTTAAAAAGGTAACCCTAGGGTCTAGACCCGACAAAGTATCTGAGATGATATAAATTATGGTAACTGAACTGAATATAAAGATTAAATTTTTTGCTCACTGGGTCCCCTTCACTTTGAGAGGTTGCTCTCACACTCGATTCCTGGTCTCTTTTCTTAAACTTGACTAGTTGAGCTGCCCAAGCGGACAAATATGAAAGGGCAATCACAAGGGAATTTAGCCACGGTTTGGATGACAAAATCCCCCACTCAATCTTCTCTTGCCCCATTTTGGGAACTCGTCTTTAGTGTCTTGAAAACCTATTCATTTTTCAACCATTAACTAAAAGTCTAAAACCCACTATTGAACGGTGTTACCAGAATTAATCCGTTTGAGAGCAATTTCTCATGGGCAATTGAAAAATATGTTCCATTAGTTGGATTGCATATTTATTATTTATTCGGTTTGAACCCTTGACCTTTTCTTTTAAGCTGGCCTCTGGTACTAATTAAATTGAATTACATGTTCTAGCTAACTGTCATGTAGTATAATGGCATTCCGATTACCCTAGCATCAAAATGGGTGATCATAGCGAAATGGGTGATCATAGCTTTGAATCCGGTGGTGGGACCGTGGGACTGAAATTATTTGAAAAAGTATAAAGCAAATACTAAATTGATTGTAACTTAATTTTTTTGACAAAGAGTCAATTTTGATATTACCCCCACTAAGGCTCAAACTCATGACCTCCCACAAAGAAAAAGTCACTACATGCCATTTGAGCACAAGGTGCTTGGCTAATTCTAACTCAATTAAAAGTTTAAACTGACTACATGTTATTTGTATTTGTATATATTAAGTGAGAAATTTAATCTATCTATACTATATATAAAAGCATTATCCTCCTCAAAAATTTCCCGCCCAAACGTAGGGGCGTTTTAGTAATATGGTAATTATTATTCTAATTATAATTAATTAATATTATTCTATCATAATATTAGTAATTATGGTAATCATAATATATTATATATAGTATAGATGGGTAATTAGTTATTAGTAATTATGGTAATTCCTTATTAGTAATTATGCTAATTATTATGATACTATTTTATCAAAAAAAAATTATTATGATAGTATATTTGTATTTTATAGATTAATACATATACGTGCATTAATGTAATACCACTGAAAAATGTTTATGGTAATTAATTATTACGATTTTTTCAAAAAAAAATTATTATGATAGTATACTTATATTTTATAGATTAATACATATACGTGCATTAATCTAATACCACTGAAAATTGTTTATGCTAATTAATTATTATGATAGTATATTTGTATTTTATCGATTAATACATATACATGCATTAATGTAATACCACTGACAAATGTTTATGGTATAGATTTATTTATTTATTATGGTAGAATAATAATCTATATCTATATCTATATCTATATAATAGTATATAAAAATATATTAGTTATAATTGTATGGTATTCTGTTAATTATAATGAACTCCATATATATTATATTCCAATACCTATTTGTTTACAATTCCATTTATTTATTACCAATTACCAATTATTACGATAATGATGAAAACATATGAATGGTAATCAAATGAATTACCAATTATTACCAATTACCAATAATAGCTCTGCCTCTATCTTTTTATGGCTATAAATACAAGAAGAAACACAGCCAACCACCACCACCAATTTTATACTCTCTTAGTTCTGTTGTTTTTCGTTTGTGAAAGCATCAATGTACATAGGAAGAACAACCATTCTCCATAAAAGTGTGACATATTTACTGTTTTTTTTTACTGTTCTTATCTTATCTTCTTCTTTTTTTTTCTTTTTTTTTTTTTGTTACATTCATTGCAGGTTCTTATATTTTGCAATCACAAGCGTGATGGTTAATTGTTGGTAGCTTCAATTGTCGAAAGATAAGCTAATTTGTCAAATAACTACAACTTTTATTCTAAGTATTAACTATTCTTTTTTAATTGATTTTTTTAACTATTCTTTTATATTTGAAATCTTATATTTCCGGCTCTTTTGATTCTTTAATTACAAATGCAGATATTTGGAGCCTAATAAGTAATGTGATGCAAAGGATAATGGATCTGTTAAGAGACGTACGTGAAAGTTGAGAAGCAATTAATAAAATATTTTCCTGTTGAAATCATAGACATTTTATGTTTTTGGGCATTAAAGATTTCAAATTTTAAATTTGTGTAATTTGTTTAAATCTTAACATTTCACGGTTTTACATTACTTTGAATATGTAGTTGTTTTATTCGTTTATTCATACCATGTTCAGAGGTGAAATTATAGTTCAAAAAAAGAATATTAAAAAAATATTTAATTGGAAATTAAACGGCACGGAATTTAGGCCATAATTATAGTTCAAAAAAGGAATATCAAAAAATAATTAACTGGAAATTAAACGGTACGGAATTTAGGCCATTTGAAAAAGTAAATTAATATTAATATTTGATTGAAAATTGAACCAAAAAAAAATTGAATTCATTTTGACAATTAAATTATTTTAAATATATTAATCATATTAATATTTATGAAGGAAAAAGAAAATGAATATATTAATATTTCATTGGAAATTATATTTTTATAATTATATTACTTATTAATTATATGGAAATGAATATTAAAATCTTTTTATGAATGAAAAAGGAAATAAATATTACACATGGGAATCTGTTATTAATATTATGTTACTAATGTAACTAATTGGCACAGGAATCAGACCAAATGAAAAAGGAGATTAATAATAAAAAATCACTGTAAATATAACACAACTTTTCCTATGCAAAAATTAGTAACCACCAAATGAAATATTAGCAAAAAATTATGAAGGAAAAAGAAATGGAAATGAATATATGAAGGAAAAAGAAAATGAATATATTCATATTTTACTGGAAATATAATAAAAAATTATATTATAATTATAATTATATTAATTATTTAGAATGAAAAAAATGAATTTATTAATATTTCACTGAAAATATATTCAACAATTATATTTTTATAATTATATTACTTTTTAATCATATGAAAATTAATAATAATTTTTTATGAACAAAAAGAAAATAAATATTACACGAGAATCTATTATTAATATTTTCTTACTAATTGGCAAGGAATCAGGCCAATTAATTGACAATTATTATTAGGAAAAATGAATGGATGGAAAGCAGTATTGATTCTTTTGATGAAGGAAAAAGGAAATGAATATACTAAAAAGAAAATGGAATATTATGAAAAATTAAATGAATATATTAATATTTCACTGGAAATATAACACAACTTTTCCCTACGAAAAAATTAGTAACCACCAAATGAATGATTAGGAAAAAATTATAAAGGAAAAAGGAATGTAAAATAATATTAATTCTTTTTATGAAGGAAAAATGAAATAAATATATTCAAAAGGAAATGAAATATTAGAAAAAATGAAATGAACATATTAATATTTCACTGGAAATATAACACAGCTTTCTCTACAAACAAATTAGTAACCACCAAATGAAATATTAGGAAAAAATTATGAAGGAAAAAAGAATGGAAATGAATATTAATTTTTTATGAAGGAAAATGGAAATGAATATTAATTTTTTATGAAGGAAAATGGAAATGAATATGTTTATAAGAAAATGAAATATTAGGAAAAACGAAAGGAATATATTAATATTTCACTGGAAATATAACACAACTTTCCATATGAAAAAATTAGTAACCAACAAATGAAATATTAGGAAAAAATTATGAAGGAAAAAGGAATGGAGATCAATATTAATTCTTTGTATGAAGGAAAAATTAAATGAATATATATTTAAAAGAAATGAAATATTAGGAAAAACGAAATGAATATATTAATATTTCACTAGAAATATAGCATAGCTTTCCCTACAAAAGAATCAGTAACCAACAAATAAAATATTAGGAAAAAATTATGAAGGAAAAATGAATGACAATCAATAATTCATTTTATAAAGGAAAAAGTAAATGAATATATTCAAAAGGAAATTAAAATATTAGTAAAAATAAAATGAATATATTAATATTTCATTGGAAATATAATCGGCAATTATATTATTATAATTATATAAATTAAATATTAATTAATTATATTAATTATTAATTATATTAATAAATAGTACTCCATAATAATTAATATTTATTAACTAGAAGGTTGAGCAATTCCCTCACCAACTTTAGATGTCGTTGATCAAATTAATTAGTACACGTGTGACATGAACACGGTAGAAAGTCGAACATATTTAATATATAATAATAATAATAATAATAATAATAATAATAATAATAATTTTTGTATATACGAATTGATATTCCTATTAACGAAAAATAATTAATTTAGTGTAATTGACTAATAATAATTGTCTAATAATTATTAAGGTAATTAAGCTAAATATTGGTCGTTGAATTTATTTTTATACTCCGTAATAATTAAAGTTAAATTATTTCTTATTTTTCCGTATTTATTTTTGTAATAATATAATTACTTAAGTTATATTAAATATAGATCTTTTTAAGATAATTATAAACAAACAAGTCATATATTATTCAATTAATTGAGTGATACTTTTGCACTAATCTTATAATCAAATAAATGTACATGTTTAATATTATATTTTTAAAAAAAATAATTTTATCTTTAATTTTTATTATCTAAATAAATAATATAGAAATTTATCCGTGAATCGGACGGGTAATTGAACAATTATTTGCTCTAATTCAAGCAAAGAAAACATCAGAAAACATAATCAATCCAACTAATTTCATCAATTGCGCTATATAATATTCGATGTTATAATTTATATAATTGTATATCGATATAAATATTCTTAAAATATTATAACAAATTCATTCCGTGCAAAGTACGGGCGAAAATACTAGTTTAGATAATGTTATTTTCCACCCTTAATTTTACCTCCTATTCCTCCTAATACTTATGAATCAAGTTATTAATTAAATATTAAGAAAAAAAAATCACGTATTAATAAAATGAATGATATGAATGAAATTAAGAGAAAAATGTAACATCACTCGTTTATTTATTATTTATATATAAACGGGTACTACGAGTACAAATTAAACTAGAGTTGTATGTATTCATCATCATTACGTCTTTAATTATTTATTTATTTATTTCAGTTAGTTTAGGCCTTTAAGGTAGTGGTTTAAATGAGGCTTGAAATAGATTGTGGCATTTATCATGTGAAGAACTATTGTTCTATGCTTTTTGTATGACCTATAATAGCTTTAAGGGTGGTTTAGTTTGGTATTGTTCTATGCCGCTTTTTCTATTATGTTCGCAACAATCAACATCAAGAAGTTGAGCATCACTCCTTGAAAAAAAAAAAGTTTGCTATTGATAAGGATAGTCGCACATGCATGGTATGTTTGTTTAGTGGAGCTCACAATACTTGATCAATAGAAGATAAAAATATGATCAACAAAGAATCAAAGGAATATCGTAAATCGACTAATTTAAGTCTTATTGAAGGTGACCTATCATAATAATTGCAGTTTCACGATTTACATCCCTAAGATCAGATTACTTATTCGATCTCAGATTCTCCATTACTACCCACCACTTAACTATCAGCCCAATCATCACCCTTCATTATCCTTCAGTTACATACATGGGAAGAATACCCCATTGCTATATGGAGTGGTTTTGATTCACCTTAATTGAAAAAGCCTCGAGGTTTTCGCAGTGAATTGATCTTCGAGTAAAAATCATTTTGATTCATTCTTTCTTTTATTGTAATTTCACCCCCATTTGTATTAGGCATAGGACAATAAAATCACCAAAATGTATGATACTATGATATGTACTTTATGTTTTAAAGAGTATTTGATTTATTTTTTGATATACTTTTATTTAAAATTTTTAGATTGGATTTATATCTCTAGAATAATTTTTATTTCAAACAAATTCAAAAGTTCAAAATTTTAAAGAGAAAGATTAATAGGAGCCCGAGGTTTTTAGCAACTTTAATTTTGTCAATTAAAAAAAAAAACAAAAACAAAAAAACGTAACTAATGCACCCAATGGGGATGTAAGAGGCACTCACCCGCTAGCCGCGCAAGTCAGACATACGCAACACTTTTTAAGGGGTTTTTTTATTATTATTATTGGACAAAAGCTATGAAAAATCTATTTTTTAGTACTATTAACTCTGTAATATCTATCCAAATATGAAAAATCTATTCTTGAGCACCCTCTCATTATCTCTCCTTTCTGTTTTCTCTTCTCTTATCCACTAATCCACCTCATCACCTAGATTTTTACCAAAAAAAAAAAAAAAAAAAAAAAAAAAAAAAAAAANAAAAAAAAAAAAAAAAAAAAGAAAAAGAAGAAGAAGAAGAAAAAAAACCTTATCCAATCCCCGTCCAAACAAATATAACAAAAGAAAAAAAAAATGTCAAGCTCTCAAAATCAGACAAGCACGTTTTATGTGCATGCAGATACATTATACTCCGTAGAACACTGTACATCACATTTCAACTCCAGGTGACGATGAGGCCACTTCTATCACTCATTTAGTCCACACAACTCAATTGTATATAACATATATACTATCAAATAATGTATATCCAATACACAAATAATGTACTTGTAATATATTAAAGATGTACATTGTATTCAGAAAAAGTACATTATTTAAGTATTAAAATATTATTTTGTATAATAAAAATTCAATATACACATAATATATTAAAAATGTACTTTTTTTTCTTTTCCAAAAAAAAAAATTTTTTTGTTATGATCTACATAGCACTGAGTAGACTATTTTCTATGGCCATGGTTTGTACGATAAAACAACCTTCCCCACTCACTCTTCTTTTTCTTCATTTTAGAACTCGTCTATAGTTATCTATTTTTCTTTCTTCGGAAAAAATAATTCACTTTTGGTCTGATATTACCGATTAAAGATTAGTTATATATTTCACAATTGTTTGGTCGATTTTAATCCTTTGATATTGGATGCGTTTACTAATGGATAAAATTTTCATTTTTTTGAAGAAAAAGACAGAATTTGAATTTTTGGAGATAAGAAACACAGTACATTTTTTTTTAATTTTAAATTAGAAAACATGAAAAATAGAATGAAAATGGAGAAATGGAAACTATAAAAAAAGGAAAATAGAGAATTGAACTAAGTTCAAATAGTTCATGTGGAAGGGGTTAACATAATGTAAAGAGTTTAAAATTTGACACGTTTGCTAGTTGATTTTGTAACTATAGGTTTTAAATTTGACTTTTTGTGGAAGCTACTTATTACTTTTCTTTTTTTCGTTTTAGTTAGTCAGATATGAGTCGCGTAGGTTAGTTTACCTCTTTGCAGTAATTTGTCAGTTAGAGTTATAAGATGAATTTATCTTAAAATGCACATTTAAATAATTTTTTCATAAATCAAAGAGTTTAAATTTGTAGGTATATAATTTGTTGGTCAAAATTAGAATGTGAATGGTAAAAGAAATGGCGTCTGGATTTGGTAAAAAACAGAAATAAAGTCAGAAAAGTAGTTTTACCACAAGAAAAACAAATTACGGAGTATCAGTAAAAGGTATGTTTAGTTGTGCTTCTTGGACTTGGTTTATAGGCCGGTTTGAATATTGGGGTAAATAGCTTTTTTATTTTATTTTATTTTAATTGTAAATAGCAATTTGTCATAAAGTTAGTCACTAACAGGCCGGTTTGAACATTGGGCTTTTATTTATATATATATATATATATATATATATATATATATATATATATATATATATATATATAATACGGTTAAGTACATATATTGTTGTTTTTCATGTCAATAAGTTAGAGTAAGTCTTCGATCTAAAAGTACTTTCAATCCATATAGAATTTTCATTTTCTTAAAAGAAAAGAAAAGAGAAGAGAGCAATTATTCTACCACAATTGCATTTTCAATTTTTCATTTGCACTAAAACATCACAAAAAACAAGCATATTAGATCATTGACATATATAAATAAAAATGTAATAAAATAGTTTGCTTACATAAAAAATGTTAATATGAAAAACTTATATGAATATACATATTATAATTCACAAATTAATGTATGTTATTTGAGCATCCATTTTGCTTAAATGTTCTTTAAGAATATGTTATTTGAGCATCCATTTTGGAAGCACTTAACTAGCTGAAAGATTTGAACCTAGGAGACGTGGATGTTGAGACTGATTCCCAGCTTGTTTTTTATGCTTTATCGTCTGAATCTTTTAATTCTTTGTTTGGTTTTGTTATCGAGGGTGTAAAAGAAACTGCATCTCAGATTAATGATGTAGCTAGTTTTTCGTTTTGCTAGGTGATCTGCGAATCGTGCTGCCATGCTATTGCTCGGGACGCCGTTTCTGAGTCAGGTTGCGGGGAATGACTTTCCACTCGTCTTTTTTTTCCTTGTGAATATCTTGGCTTCTAATTTAATGAATTAAGTCTTTATTTTAAATATAAAAAAAAAAAGAAGAAGAAGAAGAAGAAGAAAAAACATTACAAATAAGGCATATTGGTCATATATTAGACTAATATATAAATATGAAACCAAGCATATAAATATATATCACCTTGATTATTTAGAAATATAAATTCATTTTCTAACTACTAAATTGACATTTAACTTCAAAGCTAAAAATAAGTAGATACACATTTATAAATCCTAAAGAACTTTAGATTATAGTACTCAAAATATATAAATCCTAAAGAACTAGCAATTCTTTATCACAAATTAAGATCGATAATCTGTATATACAAAGATTTAGTTGAGTAGATTTGATAAAACTCTATGAAATGACTAATATGTCCTTTAATAATTTGAGAATTTGTTAATAATGGATCAAAACGATCACTTTACAGATAATTAAAGGGAAATATATATATATATATATATATATATATATATATATATATATATATATATATATATATATATATATATATATAAAAGATAATAATTCATGGACCGAGTCATTTTTCCTATATAATTAATTAATTAACTAATTAAGAGTGTGTTTGGTTCGCACATGAGAATCATAATCAGAATGGGAATTAAATACTTGTAATGTTAATGGATTTTGGTGAAAGTATTTTGCATGTTTGGTAATACTTGTAATGTTAATGAATTTTGGTGAAAGTATTTTGCATGTTTGGTAATTGGTAGTAGAATGTAATTGAAATAATTATTAATGTTTGGTTATGTATAACTCCATAATAGTAATAAAGGTTTTTAAAATAAAAAAATTTAAAAAAAAATCAAGCCAATTGATCCTAATATAATTGCATCGAAAACATCAATATGAACAAAAAATCAAAATAAAAATCTAGCTAAAAACACTATTCCAAACTTTAAAAAATCAGATTACTAATAAGATGAAATGATACTCAATTTAGTTAAGAAATAGGGTTTTTAATTGAAGGATTAATCAAATTTTATAGTTGTGTTTTAAAAAGTTGTCAACCAAATACTAAATATAATTTTGATTCCCATTCCTGATGTATAAACCCAAGAACGAAACACACCCTAATTAAGTTGATTAAAATGAAGTGCAAGCTAGCTAAGGCCAGCCCATGGATGCATATTTAGAACGTGAAAGAGCGTAAATAATGATAATGGAAGACCCTCAGCTCGTCTTGGCGACTTTGTTTGGTTGAGTAGCATGCACGCAGTACACAATATAATAGGTCGCAAATTAAAATAGCTTCAAAGAAGGGAGGAAGACGAAGAATTGAAATGTATGTTGGTATGCAGCATATAATGCATTAATGCATATATGTCTGTGGTCATAAACAGTGGGGGTACGGTGATTGGTGAACAATACAAAAACGTGAAAGGTTTGCATGCCAAACCAAAGAAACTTAGAATCCAACCCAAAAAGCAACTATTAGTGTGCCGCAATCAAAGTCAAGCACTCAACCCAAGCCTCTCTTTTCTTTGACTCAGCTCTTTTAAGTTTTAACCAATTGGCATATTTGCCCACCAACACTTGAGGAGAAGAGGAGGACCTAGGGTCTTGCTATTGGTGTGGTATGCACAACCGTGTTTTATAGATTAGGCTTGTTGATTGCGTCAAGGAAAATCTACTTTCCAAATCTTCACCTCCAAATATGAAAATACTACATACATACTATTCTTTATATTTATTCCCTACTTTAATTTACGTGAAAGTCTGTAATCATTGTCCAAATATACATTCTGGGTAAAGTCTGAATGTCAAAATTAGTTGCCAAAGGATCACAAGGAGGGGTGAAGTCTGCCTTATTCATAGCTTATTTATTCAAATAAAAAAGACCAATATACAACACACAATGGTATAGAGAGTTGATCAAACTCAGAGCTTTGTGGTTGCTAAGCCAACTGCCCAACCAATTCGATTGGGATTTCCCCAGTATAGATTCCTTTTGCTTATTAATCAAATTCGAAAAGAACTAATCAAGTAGTGTCAAGTCAAGAGATGGACATTAAAAGGTGAATTCAGGAGGGGAGTGTAGCATTACTTATACCACCAAAAAGTACTTTGGTGTATAATCAAGTATAAATAAAAATGGGTGGTAATATTTTTTGTGTATCAAGTAGTGTTACGGGAGATGAACGTTAAAAGGCGAATTCAAGAGGGGAATGAAACAAGTATAAATAAAAAAAAGGTGGTAACATTTTTGTGAATCAAAGTAGTGCTACGTTATAAGACAAACATTCATAGTGAGTTCAATAGGGAAATATAGTATCGCTTTTGTGGAAAATTCCGATATGTCTAAAAAGTACTTGGCCTATGATTGAGTATAAATAAAAAGATGTGATTATATATATATATATATATATATATATATATATATATATATATATATATTGAATAGAATGATAGTTATTTACAAAAATTGTCATCGTTTTTTTATTTATAATAATATATCTACCGAATTCCCACCATTATTGTAGAATTTTCCATGATTATATTTAAATTTTGTTTATTAATAAAATAAAATTAAACTTTTATTTTCTATCTATTTTAATATTTCTATAGTTTTTTTTCTTCTTTTTTTTTTTTCAAAAATGCTAGAAAAATTATACTGAAATAATTAAAATACGTGTGTGTAATTTTTAGTCAATTTTGTATATATAGTCCAACTTATAGTCAATAATTTTGAGGGTTTCAAGGGTAGGAAATGTTTCAAAAGTGATAATATAATTCATGTTGCAAACTTTGGTGTGTTGCATGCTAGCTAGATTCATTCATCTCCTTTTATTTAGGAATTACCATTGTTTTTGTCGTCGTACTTTTTCGTTATACAAATTTTAAGAGAATCTTGTATTTGTATACTTGAATAATTTTTGTAAATTGAAAATATATCTAGCTTAATCATGACATGGAAGGCGGTAATTGTCCAGTCAAAATTTGAAAAAATAAGTTGGAATATGAGAATGGGTGAGAGAACAGTCAAATATTTTATGAATTGAGTCCAGCTCATCACTTAAAAGCTAAGACATATAATAAAAAAAAAAAAATTAGAGTATGGATGGTTTAAAAATATTATGGAGCAAAAATTACCGTTATGTAAAGAGTAACTCAAAAGTGACCATTGAGAAGATTGTTAATCGGATAAATGCTAGAAGAGACACTTTGTTTCATATTGTGTCTACTATATATACAAGAACTTGTTAACAAAGATTATTGGAGGCGTTGCACGACAAATATTCATAGGGAAAATTTTGTGTACATTGGGGAAGAGAGATAGAGAGAGAGTTTTGATTACGCGTTTGTTGGGTGCTTCAGAGTGGTCGCTAACTAGTGACAACTATGAATGTTTATGTCTATGTTTTTTTTTTAAACATTCTTTGTTATTAAATTTAGTTAGTTTTTTTTTTTTAAATGTATGCAATGTAATATATAATTTTAATAACATATTATTTGAATTGAAATTTTATAAATATCAATTAAATTACATTTTGACATGTTTATTTTAAACATAATAAGTATGGAGTAATAAATATAATTTGAATTATAATGTTTAGAATGATAATAAAGGGAACATGACACTTTTTCCCCCTGAATTATAGGCTTATAATATTTTTTCCCTTTGAGTTATTCATGTATCTACATTTGTCACCTCAAATATTTTAAAAGTGGCAGTTTTTTCCCCTTTGATGTTCAGTGGACATTTTTACCCTTAAAACAATTGTTTTATTTATTTTTCTTCTCCAACAAATTGTTACTTATACGTAAGGATGACTACGGTTCTTGTCACGATTCAAAACCGGAACCGAACAAATTTGTAAACACCATTTGTAAATGATAAATCTGTTTTGTTCCGATTCGCATTTATTCTGATTCCAGTTTCGGTTTGAACAGATGGTTCAAAATTTTAGTTTTTTTAAACACCAAGACGGTTCAAAATTTATTTATTTATTTATTTTTATAAATTCTATTTTCTATTTTAAAATAGTTTACATTCAACAATTATTTTATTTTATTTCCAGTTCTGAATCATAACAAGAACAATCCCTACTGTTTCAGTTTGGTTGCTAGCTATAGTGTCTGATTCGGTTCAAATCGAACCATAGTCATCCTTACATATAAGTAATAATTTGTTAGAGAAGAAAAATAAATAAATAATTTATTTTAAAGGTAAAAATATCCATTTAACATCAAAAGAGGAAAAACTGTCACTTTTAAAATAATTAAGAGGACAAATATGAATACAAATAACTCAGGAGAAAAATGCTATAAGTCTATAATTCAGGAGAAAAAGTGTTATTTTTTCAATAATAAATAAAGAAATAATTACTCCGTATAATATAATTTTATTTTATTTTTTGTAAATTAGTGGATCCACAAAAAACTTTGAAAAAAAAATTCAAACCGTTGTGGAAAGGATTTTTGAGATTTAGTAGGATTGTGAATGTTGAGGAGGATGCAGGGACTCAAAAAAAACAGGAGTTGGAATCTGGTCATGCTACTAGTATTTTTTTGCTTGTGTGTTTTCTACGTGTAAAAATTTAAAAATTTTAAAAAAAATTGGTATGTACTTTTTTTTTTTTTTTTTTTTAAGGAAGACCCGAAGGCAAGACATAATAATTAGTCACACATTAAAATATAGGCCGGAGATATATAACTCGTAGGTTAATGGACAGCTCGTAGGTTAAAATATAGAATGATAATGGCTTAGCTAGACCTTAGACTGAGGAACTTGGCACTTCTTAAAAATAATTAGGGATATCATTGTGGATACGCGGATCCTTTAGCATCAATCATTATTGTTTGAACTTACGTGGATTACAGTTAAAAAATATATAAATTACATTATTTTAACTCATAAAATACATTATCTTATTCTAGAATATTCATTATTTTGATTTAATATGTGCACAAAATAAAAATATTTTATTAACATCAAAACGACATTATTTTGAACCGTGATCTACACAGTTGTATAATTTGCCCGTTAGCATTGATTATGACAAGATGTGGTCTGGATATATTTGCAAAAATTTCAGCCACTATTTTTTTTTTTTGAGTTAATTTCATTTTTAGTCTTAAATTTATAGTTGGCATTTCACTTTTAGTCATTTTTTCCAAATCATCATTCTTTGGTCCTAGTATTATTGTGGAATGGCCAATTTTACTCCTCCATCAACAAAATCGTTTAAATTTTGTAAAATACAAGGACATTTAGGTCTTCAATTATGAATTTTTTCAAAACATTAAAAATAAAAATATAGTGTTTCCTCAAAATATATATATATATATATATAGCGGGTTAACCAACTTTATATAAAAATGATCAAAATGATCTTGTATTTAATGATATTTCAACGATTTTGTTGACAAAGGACCAAAAATGATCCTGCCATAATAATACAAGGACCAAAAACGAATGTTTTGAAAAAAAAAAAAAACTAAAAATGAATTATCACCTATAAATCTAGGATAAAAAATGGAATCCTACCACCAATCACATACTAAAGAATAAAGTGCTTTTTTTTTTTTTTTTTACTGAGAGATCCCATTGCCATCCATAATTAAAGGGTGTTAATTAATTTTGTTGTTAATTATTATTATTATTACTATTATAATAAAAAAGGCAGTAAGTCGAGATCCATGAGAGGTGTGTTCAATGTTCATAGTTTCATAGTCCGTAGTACTCACCAACTTTTTATTGTTGTGGTTTCTGTCCTTCCCAGTAGTTATGGGCAGTGCCTATTGTCGCCAGATATAATTTTGTATACGCGACAACTTTAATGTAGTCTTCTTAAAGAACATGACCACAACCTCTTTGGTACGCCGTCACATTAATTTGTACATCAAAATCGTTTTAAAGAACGTACCTACAAGCTAAGACCACAACCCAAATATGTTACTTACGTTCCCACACTTTATGAAGACCACGTACCTACAAGTTAATAAGACCGTGGACGTACGTGGCGTGATTCTCACACACCCACACAACAAAATTCATTCAATACGCAAAGACGACCGGCCGGGACGGTGCACAACTATCTCATAATCCATGGGATTATTGGATAATATTGTACAAATAGCTTAGTTGATTTTTCGATAATTGATTTTATATAAGGACACATAATTGAATCGTGAAAATTGCAGTGCAGAAATTTCACATAATATGATGAATTTTTTGTGGGCGCTAGACACTGGCTTTCATCTCCTACCTAATGGGTTGTTGAGTCACAACAATATTCTACAGGTAGTTCAAGAGGTTTTTGAGTAGTAGACTGTAGACAACGACACAAAGTCGAGCATTGGCCGTTGCAGTGTGAAAGTTACATTCAATGTTGTGGGCTCCTTGTGAGCAATAGACACTAATCCTTCTACTTAATGTGTTGTTAAGTTACAACCGTGTCAATTTGTTCTTGAGTTCTACTACACATACTCCCAAATTCTACTCCCTTACTTATACTCCCTGAGGTGGCAAGCAGAGATTGGTTATTTTCATCTTGTGGGCCCACAGAAAAGTGTCTACATCAAAAGCATGTGAGAGGGAGTACAAATTGGGAGTATAAAGTGGGAGTACACCAAGTATTTTCCTTTGTTCTTAGATAGTCGATTGCATATAATGACACAAAATCAAACATTGACATTTGCAGTGTGAAAGTTACATTTACGGTGACACTAGTTTCCCCGCCTAATGGGTTATGTTGTTGAGTTACAACAGTGCCGTATGATAGCCCAGTTGATTCTTGGATAGTAGATTGTAAACAATAAGAGATAAAATTGAACATTTACGGTTGCAGTGTGAACATTACATCCAATGTGACAGGTAAATTTGTAGACACTAGACAAACAGTGTATTAAGGTAACAGTGGCGGTGCGCCTATTGTGAACAGGACAGTCTAACAAACAATCTGGCGTTATCGTACTCCCTCATACCACACCGCCACTGCAGTTTGAACTTTCAGCAGCTTAGCATGTGCTAGTATAAATTTCAGCGGTTTGCTAACAGCGACAGTACATAAAACAGACGCCGCCCAAGAAACATACGATTCTGAATTCTCCACTTCTGGCAGACAATCCTACACTTTTGGCCTTTCGGTCGGACAGACCAATTGGACCCTCGAAACCTTAATTATTATTTTCAGACAATATGTTAGAAACTAGAATTGCCGCTTAATTAAACCATAAAACCGCTGAGCGCGTCCATATTTTAACATTGGTAAGTTTGACGACCTGAGTTATGTTTAGTTATTTTCAACCCACGTACAAAGTACAAACCATTGGGTACCATTATTCAAATATTCAACTGATGAATACGCTGTGTAACCCGTGTTTAGTGTTTGCCTTAATAATATGTGAAGTCAAATTATAAAATTTGAAGTCAGATGTCAATGCAGTACGTGAACCGTAGAGAAAGTCAGTGTAGAAAGCAGACCCTGGGCTAAACCAAAAACCCACCATATTGCGGCCCAACCGCTAGCTGGAATATTGTCTGTGTGTTGTTTCTTATTATGACTATATTGATCGAGAAGAAAAGGAATTAATTTCACTAAAAGTTACTTGACTATTTAGTTTTATTGGATTTTGTTCTCGATTTTAAATCATATGTTTTGATTTTCTCAAGTTGCTTATAATATAACCTATTGAACATGTTACTTTTAAGTTACACATTAATTTTGGTGAATTGAATTTAATTAAGAGTGACTTTATAACGAATTGCTTAATTGTGACGGAATAATTATATCGAATTCAAACCAAAACATTTTACTATCCATTTGTATGGTAATTAAAACGTTGGACAATATGTCGTTACACTTATTGGTAGATGTTGGAACTAGCATAAAACTTGGGACTAATTACTGAGCAATACGTATAGAAAGTGATCAATTATCTTCCATTATAGAGTATATATAAATTGTAAAAAGAAAAAAGAAAGTTATAATACACACACTCTCACTTATACTAGATTCTCTTATTGAGTACATATTTTGCTCCAACCATACACATTTTCATCGTCTTTTCATTCTTGTTTAATTACAGTCATTATTCATTTATTTTCTAGTATTAATTCTCATTTAATATATATGGTAAACTTGAAATTTAAAATATTTAATAATAACTTTTTAAAAATATCTCCATATTTTTCTGATTTTTTTTAGTGCGTTTGATGCAGTTCTTATATCGTGGACCGCGGTCCACAATGCATTGTGGACCACGGTCCACGATATAATTTGCGCGTTTGATGTGTCCATATCATCTTGCCGATTTTGGAATGATTTGTCCATATCATCTTGCCGGTTTTAGAATCTCTTTCTCTTTGAAGACGTTTAAAATATATAATTTATTGCAGTTTTTGTATTTTGTCTAAGATTTTTTTAAAATTTAAATATCAAAATATTAAACATGTGGCGTTCCCATTTTATATATGTTGATGAAAGAACATGGTCAATACTCGTATGGTTTGTATATTTTAATTTGATGGCAGCCATATTACCTTCACCTATTAAAATTATTTTAAAATGTATTATAATTATATTGATCAATTCTTAATAAGGATATTACATTGTAATAGAGACAGGTATTCAAAAAAAAAATTTACCGATTTCTTAATTGTTCCATGAACTCTTTAAAACTTTAAATCAACCAATTTACAATTAGGTCCACAAATCAAGATTACACTTTTTTTTTTTTGTGACAATGGAAACTTGCAATTGCAATCTGAAGGTATGCATTGGGTAAACTCCGCACTTATGTTATAGCCCACAAATATATAGGAGAGGTAAACATTACTAAAAAAAATTGTGTACAACAGGCTCAAACGAGAGAGTGTTGACAAAAATTAAACCCGTGACCTTTACGTACGAGAGTCATGCTCCACATACTTGACTATCCTTTTATGTACAAGAGCCACTCCCTAAAAAGCATATATCATTAACAATAGTGAGTGATGCTTCTTTTTTTTTTTTTTTTTTTTCCTTTTCGTTTCATCCAATGAAAACATGGCAAAAATATTAATTCAAATACCACTCACAATTTTTTTTTGGACCACCCTACTAGAGATTTGTGTTTCAATCATTTAATTAGTATTGTTTTAGGCATTTGTCTTTTATCTTCTCCAAACTTAACCCCTGTTACCAGTTAAGCTGCCCATGCAGGTAACATTATCTTTTATCAACTCTCTTAAATACTTGATAATAATTATTTAATTGGAAAAAATTCATATGACTATTAAAATAAAAAAGAGAGATTTTAGAATGGACGGTTTGGTTAATATATAGCTTGTGAAATGATTAAATAATATCAGTATGGACAGCTTGGCCATTTTACTAAAAATAAATATGAAACAACATACATCGTATGGTCGGCATTCAAAATTTAAACCAATTATTTATGCAGATTGTAAGATCGGTTACGTTCCTTATACTGCACATATAGCAGCAATTACACGATTAATTAAATGGCCAAAACGATTTTTTATTATATTAATATCAGAGTATGCCAGGCACAAATGGCAAATCTATATTAAACAGAAAGTCAACTTGTATTTTTTATGTCCCCTCGACCGTAGCGGTTGGGGTCTACATGTACTTGATGTCCTTTAGCGGTTTTTGTCTTTAATGCACTATGAAGTGTACTGTAGGATTACACGTAGAAGTTCTTGGAAGAGAGTCGTGTTATTTGTTTAAATTTTTATGGATATATTGATGGATTTCAATGTTGTATTATGCTTACTTCTGTGACTATCGTAAATTAAGTATACTTGAGTATCTGGTTACCATATCCTACTTAAAAAACCAAATTGGTTATAAGTGGTGAATATTAACCATTTACCCATATCCATCTATTGTAAGTCAGAATGCCACATCTTAAATCGAGTAGGGGCTGAACTCGGCCGACCCGATCGACGCTCAACATATATAGCGTTTTTATCGTTATTATTCGATAATGTGGTAAGAGTTACATGATTTTATTTTATGTAGTTGATAGAGTTTTTTTTTTTCTTTTTAAATATATATAAGTTATCTCGTATCTTCATGACTCATGATGATAACTTAAATTTAGTTCAGATTGCATCTGCTGCTGCAGAGTTTAACTCTCAATTGAAGAAAAATCTTATTCAAATTCTTGTTTTTTTTAAAAAAAAAATCAAAAGGGGAGATGTGAACCTGATTTTGTTGTCTCTTGCTAACACGTCTCGTTCAAGAAGCACCAACACGATCATTCTCATAACTCTTTAACGCAATAATACACATACAAACTATATTTGATTCTCCAATCTTACAATTGCATTAACAATCCATACTTATCGGTTGCTCTATGTCGTTGGATTAAGTTGACAGAGTTGCTTTGATTATTTTATATTGTATTAAACAAAAACAAAAAAAAAACAAAAAAAAAAACAAAAAACAAAAAACAAAAAAAAAAAGAGAGAAGAGAAACACATACTTTATGAAATCATTGATTAATGTAAGTTGACATTTCTTTTAAAATAAATAAATAAAGCCATCATGTTTTGATTGATATTATGTAGAAGAGTGGAATGGCAAGAAAGGCATAGAGGAAAGAAGGCAAAGTAAAATCCGAAATTGGAATAGAATCGTGCATAGATATTTATATTTTGAGTACACTTGTCACCTGATCTGATGATAAGCTTGAAGGACAATTCCAAAACTTGAACTGTAACTTTTCACCCAAGGAATGATGAATAATACAACTATATATAAATATAGGGTTTCCATCAACCATTCTTACACCCTTGTATATGACTTTACCCCCATGAAAATTACAATAGTCTTATGAGAATATACGGATTAATCTATTCTCTCAATTTAAGATGATCAAATGTTAAAAATTAAGAAAATATAGAAAAAAAATATGGTAACAATTTCATAATTACAATTTATAACGGTATATTTGAAGACGCTTCATAATGCATATGCTTATAACTAATAGTGCACATACATTAGTTCATTATTATATATAAATCCTGAGTATATTGTTAGTTATTCACGAATGTAATGTCAAGTGTTTTCAAAACTATCATTGTAATTACAGAAATATAATAGCATTTTTTTTCTTAATTTTTCAGTCCTTGATCATATTAAGAATCATCTTAGATGAACAAATGAGATTAGTTATTATCAAATCTTAATTATTTATATATTTAATTTAATTTGTTTCTATATAGTTTAGTCCTCAAATTAGAAAATTAAACAGTCAATATCTATACTTAAGATTTGATTTTTGACCAACTGCACGAGATTGAGCAAAGTCACCCGTACCAAAATATAATGGTATAAAAAATGTGTGCTGGCGTAAGCTTAATCTTAGAACTATATTAATTTAATTTTATGAAAATTTATAGTCCATTTTTTTCCAAATATTGTCAAGTCAAATTTTAGCAAAGTAATAAGTTGGCACAAAAAGAATTTTCATATATGAAAGTATGAAACAAATTTGAATATTTATATTTTAGTGTTGCCATATCTAGAAAGAGAACAAGAAGACCAATTTTGAAAAGAAAAAAACACTTTTTACTTTGTTTTTTTTTGTTTTTTTAGTTTCTTTTATGATATTATTGGGGAGGGTGGGGTGGGGGAGGGGGCAGGGACGGATGACGAGTAGCGAGGGGCACCTAAATACAAACATGTTAGCCGCTTATCTTCTTACTCGAGAGATACCACTTGACTAGTGCATTACTCTCTTAAATTCTAGAAAAGAACATCAAGCGGGAGGGGGGAGGGGGGGTTAGTAAACCTTGCAACCCTCTAGAGTCTAGACATGAAATACCAGAGTAAGAGCAACCGAAAAATTTTATATATTTATAAATAGATTGATTCTATTTTCCTCAATTTGAGTATGTTAGTGGCATGACAAGTGGATATATTGTTATCCTAATTTAATAGGATATATTGACTATACCAGGATCAATTTAATTTGTGAAAATTGAACAACATTTATGAAAAGTCGTAGTCCATATTTACCAAGATCTTGTCGTCAGAATTTGGCAAAATAATGTGTTGTGTGAGTAGAATTAAAACTGAAATTTTCTTTGTTATTCTATATTTATGTTCACTGTATACATTTTCACTGCTTTTCAACGTTAATGATGGAAAAGTAAAAAGCAACAAATATATTTAAATTAAGAAAAAAACAGTGGTCGAGGCCAATGGCCAATCCTCGGCCATGGGGTGGCCGAGGAGTTTCGTCTCTAGGCCGATCGATCGGGTTCGGAAAAAAAAATAAATAAATAAAAAATAATAAAATTAATAATAATCAAAATATTAAAAAAATAAAAGTACAAAATATAATAATAATAATAATAATAATAATAATAATAATAATTGTTGTTGTTGTTGTTATTGTTGTTGTTGTTATACAAAAGAGAAAATTATTATTACTCACTAGCCACTTCTCTACGCTCGTAGCTCGGTAGTAGGAGGCTGGTGACAAGTTATTAGAAAAGGTAATGGACTTGACCTAGTGCACTCTTGGTCTAACCCGTCAAAGCGGTGAAAGCAATCCATACAGAAACAATACAATTCATCAAGAATCAAGATACAAAATGAGGGTCATATCTATACGATTTTTCACTTCTCGACAAATCTCATATCTTTTGTTATTCAAATAAAGCAATTATTCTATTTGCGGTAATGAACGAAAATCTTGTTATTCTTAACTTTTGGTCTCGGTCTCTCAGAAATTCCTATATAACCTAAGCGACGCAGTCAAAAATCTTTTTCATTCTTTTATTAACTGATTTATGTATTGGATTCCATTCACCACGTGGTTGGGAATTAATGATTGGCTTTATCTATCAAGATTTTGGATTTTGTTATAATGATCAAATTCTAACAGTTAAACAATAACGATCTAAAGCAAAGAGATAGAGTAGGTGGAACGGTTCAAAAGCCCATGCACTTTTAAGAGCACCGCCTCATTAAATAGAATGAGTTATGGATGGTCAACACACTTATGGAGGAGAGTGTCTCAATTACTAAGGAGTCAGGACACTTATTGTAGTTATTAGGAAGTTGTGTCTTGTAACTTATCTATTGTCCATATAAAGCCTGAGCATCTGCGACAGCAGGGGAGACGTGCTCTAAAACTAGCTTGTGCTAAGACTTTGAAGCAATACACCTCTATTTACTTACAAACATACATGGTAACATTATTACTGTAAGACAAGGTAACTACAAAATTTCAAGTTTGATTCGCTATGAATGTTGTCTATTGGTCTTCTCGATTTGAATCAGTTAACTATAAACAACCTAGGTATATATAGACTAGCTGCCTATTGAACTTTTTGATTTGAACCAATTATCTATGTGTAACCTACATTGGCTAGCTATTGAGTTTCTCTAATTAAGTTAGCTCTGAACAATTATGCTTCTTTACCTCTTTGTGATCCATTAACAATTAGGAGACACTTTCATATAGCAACTGTGATTTTCTCATAAATCAATGAATCAAAACCTATGGAAAGAATCTCTTTTCAATCAAAAAGTGACCAATGATAATTGAGGAATAGTTAAGGAAAATATAGTTACGCTAATTATTATTATTATTGGAATCAAATCATGAATAATAAGTCAATTTGCATGTGAACGACAACAATTCTTGGAATATTAAGATAACGGCCAATGATTCAATAAATCCAAAACTATACTTATGTCAACTTTTTTAACGCGATATGATCAATAATCACAAATTTTAATGAGTAATATATGCAACTTATCTCTGATCTTCTCTTAAATTTCTACTCATAATATAATATCCGGCCACCTCTTGATGCTATACTATTTGATTGACTTTTTTCTTTTGATTATTATATCAAGTAAATATTTTTTTAGTGATGAAAGAAACTCACGATCAGTATCTAAGAGTGTAAATCTCATTTTTGTATAATAATTCGCAAATTAAACTGTGTACATAGGAAAAATAAATTGCATTAGAAAGACATTGTGTGACGGGTTGGATCAAAAGAATATTAACAATAATCAAACTCGCGATATCCACTAATAATTCAATAACAGCTAATGAAATTAAAGATTTTATTGTCACGCCAAAAGGTCAACGTTAGAAAAATAAATAACATTATTCAATTTTAATTCATATAGAACCCTAAACAGTAAGCTGAGCAAATGTGTAAACTCATTTTGTAGCCGCAGAATTGAATCTTGACAGAGTGCAACTTTGACAATGGTAAGTAGGAGTATGAACTGATGATAAAGACGATAATATGAAATAATATTCTACTCCGTAATAAAATTAATTTCTGTTATAGTGTTGTAAATATATATTATTATTAAATATTGTGATAAATATATTTAAAAATTTATAATTTAATGCTAAATTTGTATATGTTATAATGTGGACACTTATATCTAGTTACAATATCTTATAAACAAAATGGCATAACTCAACTTTGTTGAGTTGACTATTAATTCGAATGCAAATTATTTTTTTTAAATTATACACCGTACCAGCATAAATTCTGAATAAAGTAAATGAAAATGTCTACTTCACATGATTAAAAATATTGAATTAAAATCTCCAAAAAAAAAAATATTCACATATTTAAAAATCACTACATTCAAATGTAACATCGCCAACTAATAGCCAAATCAAAATAGTTGAGTTCGATTATTGCTAACACTCCCTTAATTAAACCAGTCGTATAAGGTCTAATCTTTCTTGTGCGTTTTATCTCTCCTAATTATGTGATTTGCCGGCTACTACATATGAGTGTGATTTACTTAATGCAAACATTCGGGTAATGACTGTGAGTTTTCCTTATCACAAAAAATATATATATTACAATTAGATATAATTGTCAGTAATATAAAACCTTGATATTAAATTGTCAAAATTTTAAAGTTTAGACATAATTATTTGTGGTTTTATTTGCTCAAACCAAACACAAGTTGAGTAAAAATTACTTTAAAAGTGTGAATGTAAATGAATAAGTCAAGCAATTTTTACATGAAAATCAAATCTAAAAAAGCACCGACTTTTTTACTTTTACCGGCGAAGCCAAACTATTTTCTATTTACGTTTTTACATGTAGATGAGGTGTATAAATAAACTATATATAAAATGCACATAGTATTACTTTTTGTAGTATTTGTTGTCATATATGCGCAGTTGAAGTCTGCAAGGAGTTGGTTGAATTGTGAACAATACTATCATTCCCATCAATTAATACAAAGTACAAAAATTTCTTCATTCACTATTCGAAGATTGCTACTCCTATGTAATAACTTGAAGTGTGACGGACTCGACTAAGAATCATACTTCAATTACCCAGTCACTTGCGTCCCTTTTTAACAATTGTAATGTTTTTTTTTTCTCTTTTTTTCCTTCTATTTCCTCTTTCATAGTGACCTGAAAAAACCAAGAAAAAATTGAAGGATACTCTTACAAATTAATTTAATAAAGAGTAATTCTACATGTACTCCCATTTTATAATCACATTCTCTACTCTGTATGATGTGGCATGCTTTGATTGCTTAACATAAGGTAGTCATGATTGGACAAATTAATCTGTGGACGCGGGTCCACCTTGCGTGGTCCACCCCATATCCAAAATACATAATTTACATATTAAATGTTTACAACTAAATATTCACAATTTACATATTGAATGTTCATAATTCAAAGAATGAACATTCAGTATGTAAATTGTGATGGGTCCACCTCGCAAGGTTTAACTAGGTCCATGGTATAACTATTGTCATGATTGTTATTCAATTCAATCTTTTTAAAAAAACTTTTTTCTAATAAAATTTGAAAAAAAAAATATAAAAAAAAAAGTTAGGCCTATATTTTTGGAGTCTAAGTAATATTTGTATTTAATAAATAAATTCATGAACTCCATCTTTTATTTTTGTTTCACGTGGCATGCGCCGTACGCATGGTAGAAATTATCACTTTTTTTCTTTTTCGGAAAA
This sequence comes from Ipomoea triloba, assembly GCF_003576645.1. NCBI lineage: Eukaryota > Viridiplantae > Streptophyta > Magnoliopsida > Solanales > Convolvulaceae > Ipomoea > Ipomoea triloba. Next base: position 26,949,273 of record NC_044927.1, read on the forward strand.
GTATATATATAAATATATGAGTAACAGTAATTCAAAACGAGAGGGTTTGTTTATTTATTAAAAAAACAAAATTAATTAATAAAAAGAAAACGAAAGAATGAAATAAAGAACAAAATCTATTCAAATAGTCAGTCAAAACCGGGTAAGGCATTTCCCAGTCAACTGTCAACCTTTGACCTCCGACCCGGCCCTTCTCTATTATAAATAGCCTCAATCCTCTCCGTCTAACACCATCATATCAGCCATTAACGCAGCTTAATTAGCTTCATTCAGAGTTCATATAACCTCAACTTCTTTCATTCCCTGATCGATAATCAGATCAACCAACCATTTACTCAAACATTATATAGCAAATGGAGATTCTTAGACTTTTGCAGGTTTTCGGTTTAGGCTCGGCCGCCATTTTCGTCTTTCTGTTATGGAAAATTCTGCATTCTTGCTGCATTCTCCCTTCCTTGACAGACCGAAAACTTAGAGAAAATGGGTTTGGCGGCCCGCCGCCCAGTTTTCCGTTCGGAAATCTCGACGAAATGAGGAAGTCGGGGAATCAAGGTCATGATAATGGTGACGTTAAAACTCTTTCTGAGTCCTCGTCTTCGTCTTCCTCGTCGTCTTCTTCAGGCATTAGCAATGACATCCACGCCACGGCGTTCCCTTACTTTGCTCGCTGGCAAAAACTGCATGGTAATTATCTCTTTTACTACATTTCTTTGCAAGTTCGACTCTGCCCCTGCTGGCCTTCTTAGTTTGAGTCTGTCAATTACTCCTAGGTTGGTTTATCTAGCCCACCTTCGTGTAGTGACTGCCGTTTCTCTAACTATTAAAAAAAAATTATCCCCATTATTCTCTTTTGCTACCTTTCTTTGCAAGTTCAACTCCGCTCCTGCTGGTCCTCTTAGTTTGAGTCGGTCAATTTTTAGTATTGGTTTATCTAGTCCATCTTCGTGTAGTGGCTGCGTTTCTCTAACTATTGAAAAAAAAAAAAAATTATTCCCATTATTCTATTTTACTACCTTTCTTTGCAAGACTCCCGCTCATGTTGGTTTACCTCCCTTGCTAGAGTCACAAGGTCAGACCCATTGCACACTTTCGTATAGTGGCTGGCGGCTGCTTTTCCCTAGCTACTAAAAAAAAAAAAAAAAAACTTCAATTTTATACATAAATCTATTGGTAAATTTGGTTTGTGAATAGGCAGTTGCATGCAAGTATGCAACGCAGAATGCACGTTATACTAAGTATGTGAATGTGTGCATGTAGATATATGTACGCACATTATATATATTTATATATGAATGAAAATAATTATTTATTTGGATGGTTGTTGTTGCAGGGAAAGTGTTCATATACTGGTTGGGCACAGAGCCGTTTCTTTACATCGCAGATCCAGAGTTTGTTAAGAAAATGTCGGCGGGAGTACTGGGAAAAACATGGGGAAAGCCGACAGTGTTCAAGAATGACAGAGAGCCCATGTTCGGAAAAGGTCTGGTTATGGTAGAAGGAGATGACTGGGTTCGCCAGAGACACGTCATCACCCCTGCGTTCACCCCATCCAACTTAAAGGTAACAAAAATAATTATATTTAAACAACAGATTGAACTAAAAATCTAAGCTGATAGTTAGATTGCTCTGATACATGTGCTTAGTCTCAAGTGAAAGTCTAAACTGATAGCTGGATTGTAGATTTATGTTTATATATTATATGCTGAACACATATGAATGTATGTATGCAGGGCATGGCGGGGTTGATGGTGGAGTCGGCGAAGAACATGGTGGAGAGATGGGCGGCGATGATGAACTCCGGCAGCCTCGAAATCGACGTGGAGAGGGAGATCACGAGCACGACGGCGGAGATCATAGCGAAAACCAGCTTCGGAATAAGCTACGAGAAGGGACAGAAGGTGTTCGACAAATTGCGAGCCATGCAAATGACGCTATTCAAGTCCGCGCGCTTCGTGGGCGTCCCATTCGGCAAATACATGTGCCCAAAGCAAACCTTAGAGGCCAAAAACCTGGGAAAAGAGATCGACGCTCTAGTCTTAGCCATCATCGAGGAGCGGAAGCGATCCAACGGCTCAGATCACCCCCACAACGATCTTCTCAGCCTTTTGCTGGCGGAGAATCAGGCGAAAGGGAAGTCGGGAAAATCGCTGTCCACTCGGGAGCTTGTTGACGAGTGCAAAACGTTCTTCTTTGGCGGACACGAAACGACGGCGTTGGCGCTGACGTGGACTTTGCTCCTATTGGCCATGCATCCAGAGTGGCAAACTGTTCTGAGAGAAGAGATCCAGAATGTGATTGGAGACGATGAAGTTGATGCCAGTAAGCTTGCCGGACTAAAGAAGGTAAAAACCCTACCCTTCTTTCCTACTTATCCACTTCTTTTCTAACAACTTTCATGTAAAATCCATCACAACTAAAAAAAAAATAGTAAAATACCTACTCCATATAATTATAGTACAGAAAAAACTTTTTTCTTAATAATAGGGGTGAACAAACAGTCAGTCGGTCACATAACTAATCAAAAAATCAACAGAAAATTTTTACTCCATAACTGACCGACTTACGTACTTAAATACTTAATGATTTCAATTTTCAGTCTATAATGCTATATATATATTTACAAATAGGTCTGAATGGTATAAGATTAGTTAATTTTTTTAGGGGGACAAGAAAACTTTGTTTCTTTACAAATTTTGTGATTTGATAGTTTATGGTCGGAGGTTTGGAGTTCAAAATGGAGTAAGCAAGCAGATGAATGCAAAAAGAATGGTTGTTAATTAATTAGGTGTGATGTAGCTAAACCACAAATATAATTTTCCCAGGGGATGGGAGGTTGTGGGTCCTACGTGACATAGTTCCACGTGTATTATGATTATGGTTGATCGCACACGTGGCGACCCCCGTACCTCAAAGTAGGTGTATATATGTATGCACGTACACTCGTTTGGTTGACCATATATGTTATGGGAGAATTGTACGTAATACGAGTAGAAAGACCACTTTTTCATGTTGGTTGACCAAACACAAAATAAGAAGAAAAAAGGAATAAAAAAAGAAATTGGTATTGGCGGGTCAAAGCGGCTCGAGTCCACCGCCGGCCAATCATTTTCCGACGCTTTTTAACCCCACATAGTATAAATGTAAAAAGTGCATCCGTGTCGGAATTGGATGGGACTAGATTAATTGAACTCCCATCATGACTCTTAACTGATCGGGTTAATGTTTTTAACTAATTGATAGTTTAGAAAAATGTTTGGAGTAATAAATTGTTATAAAAAAAGTTAATATTGAATGTTTAAACAAGTTAAACAATTAATAATGATCAAATAAATCAAAATTGGCTGATAAGCTACCAAACTAGACTTATGTTTCAATTTTTATTTGCTTTTTGGAATTTGGTTAATAATAAATGTGTTCCGATTGCAGATGGGATGGGTGATGAATGAAGCACTCCGACTATACTCCCCGGCACCAAACGTACAACGACAAGCCAGGGAAGATATCAAGGTGGATGAGCTAGTGATCCCGAGCGGGACGAACATGTGGATTGACGTGGTGTCGATGCATCACGATAAGAAGTATTGGGGAGAGGATGTGAACGAGTTTAAACCGGAGAGGTTCAAGGATGACATCAACGGAGGGTGCAAACATAAGAGCGGGTTTTTGCCGTTCGGGTTTGGAGGAAGGATGTGCATTGGCCGAAACTTGACTAATATGGAGTATAAGATTGTGCTGACTCAAATTCTCACTAGATTTTCCTTCTCAGTCTCCCCGAACTACAAGCATTCTCCTGCTATAATGCTCTCCCTTAGGCCATCTCAAGGGTTGCCTCTTATATTCGAACCTCTGCAGAACTAACACTTTGTTTAGTTGCTTACTGCAAAATAGGACAAAATGAATGACGGAATTAGAAGGTAAACTTCACAATTTGTGAGAAAACGTAAAATGATTTTTTAGTAAAAAATATAATATTTTTCTATTAGATTATAGAGAAGTATTATATTTTTACTATAAATGATTTTACATTTTATGTACGACAGTGTTACATAAGATCAAATAGCTAAACTTTAGTTGTAAGTAGTTATATAGATTAAATAACCATGTTCTTCTCCTACAATAAATTCCTCCCTAATTAATATCAGGGAGAAGAGAGCTAGGATAGGTAGCCTAGTTCTATAAAGAAAGCTAGCAGGATAGCTCAATTTGTATGATTACTTCATGTATTCTTCAAAAAGTTTTAGTTATTATTAATTAATATTGCGTTTCTATCCTAACTGGACATTTTGGATATTGCATCCTTTGGTTGAAAATGATCTTGTGCCTAAGAATATAATCAGAATTTTAAATTCAACGAGAATCCGTCAATATTTCAACAAAGAACAAGTGAATATATATATATATATATATATATATATATATATATATATATATATATATATATATATGCAGTACTTGTGCGAGACTGTCTCATAAATCCTTATACATAAGATGGGTCGAGTCAAGTCAAATTAACATGCAAATGTCATGCTTATATTTATGCTCAAATGTAACACTAATTAGGAATAAATTGTTTGTTATTTATAACACGGAAAATGTAATACTTTTACATTTGATGTAAAAGTATTACATTTTCCATCAAAAGTACTCCGTATTACATTTTCTCTAATAAGTATTGTTGACAATTGTTTGTTACTTATAAGGGAAAATATAATACTTTTGAAGAAAAATGTAATACTTTTAATTTAAAATGTAAAAGTATTACATTTTTCATATAAGTAATAAATATTTTATACCTATATATAGAGGTTGTTTGGAAACTAAAAAATATTTATTAAAAAAAAGACCTACTAAACTGTTTCTAACGACTTTCTAAAAAAAAAGTTGAAACTGTCAAGTATCTTGTGATTTGATGGCATAGTTGTGACACTTTCAAATAGAAGATTATATCATATTATTGAACATATACTACAGATAAATTATATTGTAGTCCTCAAGAGAAAAAGAAGAAAAAAAAAAGGTTGGAACTTGAAAATTGGAAAACATAGAAATAGCCTAATTCCAAAAGGAAAACTTTTCCAAATAACTTTCTAATATAACTTGGAAATTGGAAAACATAGGAAAAGCCTAATTCCAAAAGGAAAACTTTTCCAACTTTCTAATAGAAAGTGTTTAACAAATGAAAAATGTTGCTTTCAAAAAACAAATGAAAAATGTTCTATTTTTAAAGTAAAAAATAAAATTCAAAATTTTAAAATATTTTCCAAACAAAAATATAAAAAATATTCTCCAACAGAAATTTATTCTGCCTCTTTTCTATTTTTTTATGATTTTTTAAAGACGAGTGGTCAAAGTAAAAACAAAGAAATAGAAAATGGAAAACAATTAATCATAAATTTTGAAAGTGATCATTAATTGGTTACAATATGCAGACATTGTGAGTTTTTGTTTTTTAATAGTTAGGTGATCCTAGTTTTGCCGAAGTAAATGAGTAATATTAAGTCCATTGGACCCCACTTCTAAAGCTACTGCAAAGATACAGTTAGTCCTAGTCTTTATGTGCGCACAAGGGAATGAGGGATCCAATTGAGACCTTCTAACATTCTTTGGGCCTTTTTCACATACATACTTCTGGTGAGATTCGAACCCCACACTATGACAAATTATACTATGGACCAAGGTCTACCTTACATTGTAAACCTGATCTAAAAATAACTCTCATTTTATATCTATAGTTAACATATTCTGTACTTGCAGTTGACAGTTTCTATACCTATAGCTATCTATCATATTATGTGTCAATAATTATTAAGTTATTTGTTTACATTTACAATAACTATTAACTGTAGATATAGAATGTGTTAACTAAACGTACATAATTTTTGTATCAGGGTTCACATGTTATATGAACCCTGGTCCATGGTATAACAATTGCCCACACTACCGCCTCCCGTCACGACCTTTAAGTCAGACGACGAACCAACTATGTTAAGTCCTGGACAGCTTTTTTTTTTTTTTTTTTTACAGGAAGGAGGTTGCATTTAAACTAGTAGCCCAAACCCACTAGCATACTTCAAGTATTAAAACATAAATTTCAGAAACTCTAATTTTAAAATAATGACATTTGTGAGGGTTTTTTTTTTTTTTTTTTTACAGGAAGGAGGTTGCATTTAAACTAGTAGCCCAAACCCACTAGCATACTTCAAGTATTAAAACATAAATTTCAGAAACTCTAATTTTAAAATAATGACATTTGTGAGGGTTTTTTTTTTTTTTTTTTTACAGGAAGGAGGTTGCATTTAAACTAGTAGCCCAAACCCACTAGCATACTTCAAGTATTAAAACATAAATTTCAGAAACTCTAATTTTAAAATAATGACATTTGTGAGGGTTTTTTTTTTTTTTTTTTTACAGGAAGGAGGTTGCATTTAAACTAGTAGCCCAAACCCACTAGCATACTTCAAGTATTAAAACATAAATTTCAGAAACTCTAATTTTAAAATAATGACATTTGTGAGGGTTTTTTTTTTTTTTTTTGACAGAAAGGAAGTTGCATCTAAATTAGTAATTTAACCATAATAGCATTCTTCAAGTTTCAAGAACTAAATTTCAGAAACTTTAATGCCAATGTAATGACAATAATGACCTTTTTTGACAAAGATAAACTTGCAATCCAACCACAATAATATATGCAGTTATGTGTGCCGAACAAGAACCCTATAAAAGAGGTAGGCTTGATGGAAAACGGACTATGCCCATTCTTTCTCATGCCACACAAAGCTTCTTATTAGGAGAGTTGTGGTATTCTGGAGTCATGTCAATTAAAATCTATCTAGTCGTTCAAGAATTTGATCACTCCGTAAAACAACCTAATCACTAGTTATAATGACAACTATATAAGGATGTTGCTCGCATGAACAGCTCAATTGATCATAAAGGTGAAATTTGCAAAGAAAGATCAGTGTCATAATAAAGTATAGTCACACGGTCATGGTTAGTCATAGGAGCACGCAAGTGTCTGAGCACTAGGAACAATAATCACACAAATAAGCTTCAATCAATACACGTTTTGGATTAATTCATGCACAAAATGAGTTAATTAAGTGGTAAAATTATAGACAATAAATTACTTATTATCATATATTAACTGCATAATAGACGAACCCAGTTCATCTCTCCCTATATATACATACATATACACTGAACTTAACTCAGGCCATGTTTGCCGGCGGATTTTGAGTAAAAATGGCTGGTGGTTGTGTCATGAAAATTACTGTTTTGATTGGATGGTGAGATGGGCGTGTGCAATATAATATTGATTTGTGGCTATTTGATTTTCCTCTCAGCCAGGTGGCTATATAGTAGGAGACTATCTGAGGACGAGGAGAATAGGAAAGTTGCGGATTACTAGAACTCCTATATATAGTCGGTCCTATATATACAGGTTGGAAATGAAGCTAGCGAACGAGCTTAATCAAGTCCTCCCATTGAACGTTACGTTGCAAAAATGCTAGTTGCATGCGTCTCAAGCTAGCTTCTCAGATCATTGAAGGCGATCAGATGAAGGAATCTTACACATGGAGCTTTAATTTGTGGAAAATTAAAGGAAAAGTTCTAGCTGTGTCAAGCTAGCCTATAGAAATCAGAGAGCGAGGCCGGGAAACTCACGGAAGATTCTAACCACAGTTTTGAGAAAATATGGAAGTTACGTTATGGGTCGCAAATAGATTGAATCAGAGGCTTCAATTCTAGCTTGTGGCTGATCCATCCTGATCAGGAAAGGAAGAATCAATCCTCGCTCTTATCTATAATATAATGCGAAAAGGGCGATAGCGAGACGTCACCTCACGAGAATGCCCGCCGGTTGCAAGCTAGGTCTGCGGGGTAGTGGCGGAGGACATTGAGCATATATATATATTCAGATCCTGCCCTGTGGCATCGGATTTCTGACCAGCCATCGTTCCAAGCCTGGTTCGACCTTAATCTTGCTAAAGAAGGACGGTAGAGATGGATCCTGGCTATAATGGTTGGAACCATTTGGTGGCTGCGCTGCATGTGGAAATGGCGCATGCAATGAATGGGCCGGGTTTTCTCCAGGAAGAAGCTTCCTTTAAACTAAAAAACCGCCTGGCCGGGTTTCTAGTCTAGGAAAATAATACAGCTCTAGCAACAGCCTCAAATTCGGTGCCACCCTTAAGCTTGAACACAAAAACTAGGCTTAGATTAGATTTGAAGTGGGAGAAACCAGCCCAATGATGGGCGGTCAAGCTAAGCTCAATACAAACAGCAGATTCGTTCTGGGGAAGCAAGCTTGGTGCCGCGGCTTTATCAGAAACAACAGAGGGAACTGGATAAAGGGCTTCACTGGTGTTGTTGGAACAAACTCCACTCCATAATTCATGCACAGCTTTGGGGTATTCATTCTCAAGGGCCGGGGCTTGAAATTAATTGCATGGAATGATGGCAGCTACAAGAAGGTGATTTTGGAAACTACTGACTCAAACAAGTGTGTCAACGTTCTTCAGGATGAGAGGATTTATACATGGTTCACATCCCAACCTTGTTCTAAAATGTAAACAGCTGCTCAACCAAGACTGTACTGGAAGGTGTCATTGAGGAAAATTTTTCATTTCGTCAACAAAATACACTGGCTGATAGGCTTGCAAGTTGCAAGTTTCCCCCAGACTGTACAAAGGTGGCCTTATGACCCTCGAAACCCCCCATCTTCTCTAGAATCACTAATCTTGGCAGACTCTGCGGGTGCGGTTTACCATCCCGGAACCTCTTCCTAGCATGACCATTTGGGTATCCCCCTCCTATGTACTAAAAAATAAAAATAAAAATGCTAAAGATGAGTAATTGTTCTCAGGAATAGGAACTAATCAAATTAATGGCAAAGACTATTCTAAGACATAATTTAAAACCTTAGAGAGTAATATAGAAATATATTTCAAGAAGTAAATTTTAGAAACTTAAATACAAAAGTAATGACACTGAGGTTTTTTTTTTTTTTTTTTTTGACAAAGGTAAACTAGTAATTCAAGCACAACAGTATATGGGCTTATTATGTGACTAATAAGAACCCTAAAAAAGGGGTAGGCTTGATGGGAAACGGACGAGCATCCATTCTTTCTCATATGCCACCAGATGGCCCCAACCCATTTGCTCAAGCAGTGAGAACTTTAGTTCATAAAGCTTCCTCTTAGGAGGGTCGCCGTCTTCTTGAATCATGTCAATTAAAACCTGGTGCAAGAATTCAGTCAGTAAAACAACCTGACCACTAGCTATAATATAAGTGTTCAATGAGAAAAGAACGGGGGAGGGAATTTCATTTATGTTTCAGTATAAAATCAGTTCTCAATAGTAAAACGCAATGCAAACACTGATCTATATGGCATAAGAAACAAAGTTGCAGAAATAGCAAATTACCTTCAATGCAGTTCCTAGTCTTCCAAGACGTCTCTCACGCAAAACAGAAAGTTTTCCATATCTAGATGAGTTGACATCTACCCACTTCTTTAGTTCTTTGAAGTTCTTTTCAAACAAGTCTGACTCAACATCAGACACTGTTACAGGTTGGGTATCTGCCTTCAATGATTCAATCTCTGCCAAAGCCAATCCTTTCTGGTAGAGTGCTTCTACCAACTGATCGCGAGTTGTTTCCATTTTCTTCTTCATTTTCTATAACACCAAGTAAATTGCTTTTATGAGTAGGCTGTCTTAAAGTGACAAACTATGTCTATTTCTTGTTCGAGTGTATTACTAAAATAAGATGTAAATATTTTTTTTTAATGGGAAAGTGAGAGAAAACAGCCAAAAATTCAATGCTCACTTCTGCAGCATCATCTTCCGCATCACATTTGAGGGAAAAATATTTGGCTAACTCATCTCTATCAATGCTTTCAACAACCTCATCTGCTGCATCAGTAACCTGCCACAGAACATGCTTTGTAAGAAAACCCAAATGCTACTGCTGATGATATAAAGCAGAAAAAAGAATGTTTTAGTTCCAATATTTGCATCTCAATTGACATTAATATTGTTGGTCAGAAAACAATTGCGGTCAGCAGAAAATTGACTGAAGAAACGTTACCTCTTCATAGTGTTGGATCTTGTCTTCAACATTTTTTTGTGAAAGAAGACCTTCCAATATTTTAGCAAGCAAAGGGGTGTATTTTGGGTATTCCGACTGCAACAACAGAATTCAGAAAGAAATTGATATGTTTATAGAAGCCGCCACAGATAGACAATTTGACATGAGAAATAGAATAATAATTACCTTAAGTGAGATTGATAACTTTCTCCATTCTGAGCGTTCCTCGTCAGTGCCTTGGCTTAAGCCAGCAAGAACCTTTATTTTAGCATCACGGACCTGATTGAGAACATGAATGCAAATTTCATTTAACTAAAATATTTAAATGACTAAAATCCATGGGTCCATGAGAATCTACACAAAACATAAAAAGGGAAAATTTACATTCAACAAATTAGCATATTTGTATAAACTATAAAGATATAAAAACCGAATGCTAAAACGAGAACTGCCAATCTCTAAGATGAACAATATGAATAGAAATGGATACTACCTCTGCATCTAACTTTTCAGATATGGTCTGGGTGCTAGTTAAGGAACTTTTCTCCTTGTCATCATTAAGCTGCAACAGAGATAATACAACTCACTAAATTAAGAATAAGTGAAGACAAGACTCGAGTCAGTAAAGGAATATAAATGTGTTCCATGGATGACACAATTATCGACCTTGGTTGGAGGCACCATATATGATATTTGATACGATGCAGGGTTCTTTTGTGAATCTTTCCCCTCGTTAAGCTTTCCATAGGACACTGTCCCTAGCAATACCGATCCTTCAGAGCAGTTCTGCATGTAAAAGCACATAAACATGAAAGAAATGGCCACTTTAACTACAACTGGAGCACAGTTGCAGGGGATAGACTAGAACCAGCATTTAGTGACAGTTTCAGCAATATGAACCTTTGGGAGCTTGTCCTTTGAAGGAGGACCCAAATAAAACGCTTCCTTCACCCTTAAAATTCATATGTACAAAAGGACAACATATTTCACATGAGAACATCAATAATCAATAAAGAATAATTCCAAGTTTTCCAATTTGATGATTCCGTACCCAGGAATCAGAACAGAAGATGAGAAGTTACTGCCACCCGTCACTGGACCATCAGGTTGAGCATAAAAGCTAAGTCGAATACTATCCTGCATTATGAATATACAAATTCAGCCACGTTAAGTCTGTAGAGCACTAAGGCGTCACTGCGTCAGTAAATATCTCTAGTGTACTAGAGCATATAATATGGCATTATCCTAGAATATGTGTATGTCGTATACATTAGTGTTTTAGCATCTACGCCTAAAGATGTCAAGACATAATTATATTTCACTACTTTGAAAGAAACCATAACCATTAGAAAAAGAAGCATAGCAAAGCATCTCATATTAATAAATGTTGCAACAATCTACCTTGTCCTCCAAGGTTCTTTCTATGAACAACACCAACTGTTTCATTTTCTCTAAGTACTGCACATTATCATGCCTGAAAATAGGACAATCATGGTAATTAAGCAGAACGCTCTCCACTTAAATTCCAAAATAGTTTGGTGCTTGAAACCAAAATCCCAAACAACATTCTCACCTCAAATAAAGCTGCAAACTGTATTCACCCTTGGGAAGTTTTGAAGAACTCGGATAAACATCACCCATTGCATACACACGCTACATTATAAAGGGAAAGCATTTATATATTTTTTTTTTTAAAAACAAACAAACAAACAAACATGCAGATGACAAGGAAAGCCAGAATGAGTAAAAGAATGAAATGCAATAAAGAGATGGGAATAGACTTGACAGAAAGATATGATGGCAACAATTCCGCACAGAAGAAATTTGTTTCCTTGTGTAAAGAAAGAGTGACATAATTTGTTGAACCATTTACATCTGAAGCCTGGTGCTTTGTGATGCAAACGTTAAAGCATACACAGGTAATAACAAATAAGCTTTCCAAATCTGAGAAATGAGATAATATGTACCTTGTTAGAATCTGATATCATATAAAACTGAGACTCAAATTTATTATCATAAATGCGATTGTTAAGTAATGGAATCTGAGGCTTGACTTCGGCACTATCTTCCAGTTTGAATTTGTAACTGCATCAACAACAAGCCAATGATGAAGTTACCACAAAATAAGAATTTGACAAAAGAAAAGAGTCATCCATCAGTAATTTGTGTTAAACCTAGACATACGTTAGTATTAATGCAAGTATCTGCTTCCCCGAGGGTAATTTGTCCCTGTCTGCTGAGAGGGCATGAACTTTAGCATCAATTGGACGATATGGAGTTCGAACCTGAAAAATTAATTACAGATGAAAAACTTGGTTTTGAATACTGTCATTGCCCAAATAAAGTCAGCCATGATGTGAGCAGAGAAAATAGTTTCACCTTGTTAAGCACTGCAGTAGGGGCAAGGGTCTCAGTTGATAGAGGAGCTTCAGCATCAATTCTTGTAGGCGCTTCACTTCCATCAAGAACCACTTCCTCTTTGTTAGTGTCGATACCATGAAATCCAATCTGAGAATTTACACCAACCAAAGAAAAGGCATTACTCACTCGTTCGTAATATCATCATAACAAATATGGTTCTAAACCCCCTTACCCCCACCCCCCTATATATATAGGGGAAGGTTCATGTGAGAACATGCTCCCACGTAAAAATTGAAGACTCATTTGATCCATCCATCTGGGTAAATCATCGGTTGAGGGTTGCTGGTAAATAATTGAAAAAGTTGGGGTTATTTTTTATAAACATTGAAAAAACTTGAAAGTTTAAAATTAACCCGTGTTTTTTTTTTTTACTAAAACCTTGAACCATTGATGAACCTTGATGGACGGCTGAGATCAGTCCTCACTTTTTACAGGACGACCATGTTCTCATTTGATCCTACCCCTATATATATATATATGATAGGGTAAATAGACACACCAGAGGAGAACTTCCTTCACCAAAAGACCACTACTAGAACATACGCCTTGAAAGTAAAAGAAATTACATTTACCCCAAGAGAAACAAGAATGTTTTGGTAGAGCATCAATAGTTTGAGGCAACACGGTGCAATGACAAAAGTTTCAGAACATGAGGCAACAATCATATAGATTAAATGTTTGGTAATGGAATATGAAATAATACCTCAAAATCAACAATGGTGGTCTCATGACTTCCTATTCCACTAGACCAAAACTGAGCTACTGCTAGTTCCATTGTGCGACCACCCTCCACTGGGAAGGCAAAGCTTTTAGCAGAAGGTGAAGAAAATGTAGCCACACTTTCCCATTTGCTTGGCCTTTGCAAAGGAGAGAGCTGCATAATACAGGCACATCATAACTGGTACCTTCTATATATAAAAATATCAAGACATAATTGAAAGTATAAAGTGTCTTTTACCTGAACGGTGTCGATGAAGAATCTTCTAGCTGTATCAAAACCTGATGCTCTCATGGTGGCTTCAACCCAAGTAGCACCAACTGGTACCTCAATAAACCTCCGTTCAACATGACCTAAATAAAAATACAAGTGAATGAGCAAAAAAGTTAGAAAAGTAAATGCAGAAAATGGCGGTAACGTTTAGCTTTTTACCCCAAGGGATTTTTTAATTTTGTTGAATATTAGAAAACTCCTAGTAGGAGTGGGCTTAGTTTCCTATTCCTATTAGACTTGATTTAGTCCCCATGTTTCTATAAATATAGGATCCTTATATAGATAGAAGTATAGAGTACACAAAGAGAAAATATATTGTAATTGTAATATTTCATTATAATATATTCTTTATATTCTCTTTTTCTTTGGTTTCTCAAATATTTTGCTTCTGTCTAATTGGCAAGTGGTTGTTATTCTCCACCCGCCAGGCCTTTCAATCCCTCAATTGCAACAAATTTTAAAGAAAAGTCTAATCATCTTGAGTTTACTGTAATATTAATTGACATAATGCAGAAAAAGTCTAAGTAATAAAGTTATTGACAATTATGCATAGTAGTTCATAAAATATGACAATCACCTGGCAAAAATGACATCCCCTGAAATGAAATTAAAGGGGGACGATTTTTCACAGCTTTTGGCTTTGTTATAGTAACTGGAATTCTGAAAAGAGGACCACGCCATGGGGCCTTGCAGTCCACCCCATATACTTCATAATAATGCAAACCATCACCAAGACTGGTAGGGTCAACAACAACACTGGAAATTGATGGGGAAGAAGACTTATAACGAGAAATCAAAATTGCAAGAGATGCATCATTTTAAATTGGGAATTTGCTTTAAAACCTAACATTCTTGACCTAATAAAACTTCAAGGGGAAAAAATGCACACTGGAGATGGATAAAATTTAAATAATTGAGATGCATAGACTAACTTGAAGCTACGCCCATTATGGGTGAGGAGGAGGTACTCTGGAGATCTAACGACTGTGTGTCCGGTGGAATGCAACTGAATACACTCTTCAAAAGGAACCAGTTCCTCTAAATTACTTGCATCTTCATGAAACTTCGGTTGAACTTCAACTGTCCACTGAGGAAAATATTAATTCAGCTTCCTCAAAGAAATGAACTTGCAAATGAATTTGTGAATGCACTGATTTTTTTAACAGCAGATATGATATAAATATTACATTAACACACTAGATCAAAAAATTCAAATCCACTGCTATATCACCTCTGTTGATTGGTTACAAGAATTAATCTCCCTGAGGTAAATACCTCGTGATGTAGGGGCTGCATTCAAAGTTAAATTTTGAGATTAAATCAGATTCAATAACTAGTTTCATCATTGTACAAAAAGAATTAATCCTAATGGGAAAGATCTAGACTACTAGAATGCGACAACGAAGGCTTTACCCCAAGCCAAACTTCATATATTTGTTAGAGTAACTGAATGTAGATACTCAAATGTGCATTCATTGATAAAGAGGGAAAAAAGGGAGCGAGTGTTGGTTACTAGGTTTACTTGATTTTCCAGCCTGATTGATCTTGACTTGATACCGGACACAAGGGAAGTGTTGTGACTTCTGAACATATTCATAAGCCCTGCCATACCATCCAACTATTAAAGAAGAATCTAACAATGGTCTTAACTAACAAACAATGACGTGAAGAAAGCAGTAAACGTAACTTGTCAACTTGCATAAGCCCTTCTCCAGCTGTTAATTTATCTTCTGGCAGCGTCCCCACAGGACTAGCTGTATTTTCTAGAGCCTTCCGCACAGTGTACGGGCTTACAGGAATTCCTTCAGCCTGTAAATAATTTACCTGCCTTTGTCAGAAAGTGAGAGGAAAAAAAAATAAAGGCAGAAGACAGTCAATTAGAATAAACCTTCATAGCACTTATAAGTAAAGCAACTCCACCACAAGCAGAAGGAGAGGACATGGATGTTCCATTCATCAACATGCGTCGTTGAAGAGTCCATGTGGGAACAGGAGCCACAGCTCCCCCAGCAGCACTTATAGAGACACCAACATCTCCATCAGCAGTTGGTCCCCGACTAGACCTGCAGAAGTATATTTGGGGTTAAAATGTAAACTAATAAATAACAGAAAAAAATGTGTATCTCAAGGTTATCAACTAGGGACTACTGGACTAGTTAGGCGAGCAGCCAAGGATCTAGTGATCTACTGATGTATTTAAATTTATATAGGGAAACTTTTGCCAACCTACTAAAATGAAAGCATATAGCACATACCACGTGTACTCAAGTCCTTCAGAAGGTGGCTCAACCAACAAGTGAGTTGCAGCAGCCATAGCAGGAGATACATATGCACCAATTCCAATAATGCTTGATGTAGTACCACCAGGTGCACCGACAGTAGTCAACGCTGGCCCATTGTTGCCCGCACTGCTTACAAATATTATACGGTGCTTGTTGACCACCTTTATATTCAATTGGTACCATCAATTATGCAGTCATATATTTTTTGCATACTCTAGTTCTCCCAGGAAATCCAAATATAGGGGTTTTAAGGTGTTACCTCATCAACAAGATCAACAAAGCGACCATAATCTGGGAGTAATGTGGCTTCCCCATAACTCATGTTGATGAGATCACACTTATGCTGCTCACAAGATATAAAAGGTGTAATATGCATGCTTCAGAAACTGATAAATACAATGTACTGAAAGCATTAGAACAATTTCTTTATACATTATATCATCACCACATCTGAGAAAAATAAGGATCAAACTAGTAAAACTGCTAAAGGAAGCTAACAGCAAAGACATACCTCCACAGCTGCAATCAAAGCCCGAGTCAATCCTGTTCCAGTTTCCATTGAACCTAAGCGAGAATCACCAATTTTACATGATATCAACTGTGCTCCAGGTGCAATTCCATTTAGCAAAGGTTCCTTCAAATGCCAACATGTGTTGCACAAGCAATAAGTTTGTCTCCATCAGAATAAGCATTAGTTGAATAGTTGATTTATGCCGGTGTGATTTTAAAAACTTACCTTTGGATGGTAAGCTGCAGCAATACCAGCAACATGAGTGGCATGTGGAGAACTATCCGTAACGATACTGAGAATATTGCCTTCATTGTACACGTTTAAAACAAAAGTACAAGCATCCAATTTGCTAAATACTCCATGCTTCCGTTCAATTCTATAATTTGTTAGAGGAAGGAAGTCGGCAAGCTTTCCACATTCAGGTTCATCCTGAAGACTCTGTGTGTCAAGAGCAGCCCTCCATACTTCTCCATCATGCCATACAACAGCATCAATAACAGGCCCCTTGTCATCATAGCTCTACAGTTTTCAATTATTAGAGATGGAATAAGATGTATTTACATAAACCAGAAAAGTTATCACACAAAAAAATCTACTCACATCAGTTTGCTTGCGCAGAAGATCAACTTTGTTCTGGAGGTCCTCACGAACCCTTTTCAAATTGGCATCTTCACATTTTGCATGTTTCTGCAGAATTGGTAAGTTCAAAAATACATAAATAACTAAAACTTCCCTAAACTATGGGCTACAAAAAGTAAAAAGAACAATATTCCTTGCAGGCTTGCACATATTTTCCATACCTATAAGAATGTTACTCGACTCCGAACAAAGAACTTAATGTTAATATATTTCCATATTATTCTTTAAGGTTTTAAATTATGTCCAGATATTTAGAACTAATCTTTGCTATTAATTTGATTAGTTCCTATTCTTTATACTTTAGAATGTTAGTTCTCTTATTTCTGTTATGTAATAAGCCTATTTAAGACCATTGTTAACATATCAGATAAATTTTTTCTCCTTTCGTATTCTATTTTTCTTTAACCTTGTTTACATTCGGGATGCTCATCATTTGGGATCAGAGCTCATGAGTCATGAGTTGGAAGTTCTAATCACGAAAAATGTAATACAAAATGGAAAATTGAACTTTATATAAATTACTTTGACAATCAACAAGTGATAAAGTAAATAGATGACGAACCTTATCAAACTCATCAAGTTGCTTTACAGCCTCAGTGATTGCTTCCTGATTTTTCTCATCCCACTTTTTCTTTCTTTCTTTCTGCAAAAATAAGAAAATACCAGAAATTCTAACAAATAGCATGCCTTAGGTAATAGATTACTCATATAGCAGCAATACTAAGATTCACCTTCACACGAGAAGTAAGATCATCAGTGAACAGCTCAAATACCAATTTGCAACCCACATGCCATTCACCGGATGGATTATTCCAGGCAGAATTTACAATCAAAGAAGCTCCTAAAATACATGAGGACCCACGCAAGCACGGTTAGAAACTACAACTCTATGCAATTGCAATGAAAGACGTAGCGGTGTTTATAAGAAATTGTACCAGATGCTCCCTGAATACAACCATCAGCATCAGCCTTCACTACAGTAGATGTATCAACATCTCCACTACCAGTACTGGAACAATGTAGTATAACTAGAGTTAATAATCATTTCTATTCGTATTACTACATTCAAATATACTTCAAATGTAGTATACCTAGAGTTAATAATCATTTCTATTCGTATTAACACAGTATGCAGCAATCTAAAGTTCGAAATCTCAATCTTACCAATCTAACACATCCAGAACTTTTGGTTTCCCATCCGATGTCACCTGTAAACCAGCTGCAGCTGGATCAACTCCAGAATCTAAAACACGATTAAAACAATTGAAGAAATTAGACTTAGAATGAACACAAGTTCTGGAGACATGCAGTTGCTCAAACTTACAAGGAAATGCAATACAAAGTTTGATTGAAACTGTCCTAGATTGCATTGTTAACTACCGAAAAGATAAGAACTGACCGAAAATCGCGATGATGGCGCCGCGGCCGTCGTAGTGAGGGTGAGCTTCGATGAAGCGATCGGCGGCGATTTCCTTCTTAGGCATTTGAGAAGCGAGGAAAGTGGACTCGTTGAGTCTGAAATTGCGCAGAGCTCCGTTGTCGTCGCCGGAAGATACAATCGAGGAACAAGTCATGGCCCTACTTCGTCTGCTCAGTCCCCTCTGTAGAGTTGAGCTACCACTGCGCTTTTTGGGTGTAATGATGAGTCTTCGACCTGGGGGAGAAATAAAAAATGGTGACTGGGACTGAGGAGGAATAACAAATGCTTTATATTGTAAGAGGCTTCGCATTGTTTAACTGGGGGCGTTTTGGTAATTACACCCGCGATGGTAGATTCGCCGGTGGCGTGCACGAAGGCGAGGCTTGCCAGCTGCCCACCCGCCGGGGAAGTCAGAGCGGTTGTTTCTTAACAAATGGATAGGTGTCCATTGTCCAATGAGAAGACCCGTATCCTACTGCTACTCTCATGAGGTGTGAATTTACAACTCTGCCCCTAAAGGCTAAAGGTGCCTCTTCATGAGAGCATCATTAATTTTTTATTTTTTATTTTTACAAAGAGAAGATACTATTCATTGATCCATCATAAGAGCATTACAAAAAGAAAATGATGATGATCATGAAATCACTCTGTACAATTTGACATAGAAAAATATTTTTGAGTAAGTTTATATGTTGACTTATTGGCATACTGTTTAACAAAAGAGATAATTACCTATAAAATTTAATTAATTAAATTGATACTCCCTTTGTCCCATTTTACGTGTCCTATTTACTATTCATTGGTCAAATTAACTTTTTCTTCTTTGCTTATTTTCTTTAGTAATTTTTTATTATTTTTAAATTTAATTTTTTGTGTTTAATAGTGCTTTTAATGTAGTTTCTAAATATATAAATTTTATATATTAATGCTAAACTTAATATTATGAAAAATTGGATTAAAAATTATTTCAGTCAAGCCTCGTTAAACGAACCAGAAAACCATTTTGGGACGGAGGTAGTAATATTTATATATCAAAATAAGAGTAGTCCGTTGGTGTATTCAACTTTTAGATAATGAAGAGAGCATCGATTTCAGTCTTGACCTTGGTATGCCTATGGTATTTGTTCCAACTCAACGCCTCCCTAGTCGCCATAGCATCAACTTTTTTAGGAAAGAACATTACATATTTACGATATGTAAACTATTACAATGAAGGATTCTTGTGCAGTTGTGTGTCTCTGGCTGTCCAACCAAAACCCATATTGTTGTTACTCGCATCCAACATCACATTAGCATTTATCTTACATTCTTGTAATCGCATATTAAACATGATAAAGTAACATTATCACCATCCTAACTAACACACACAAAGCAATCTTACATTCTCGTAATTATATATTACCTCTCGAAATGTAATCCTATTATCTAAAGTAATTTTATATTTTGCAAATTAAATACCCTGCTGGGTATTTAAGTGACATAACTAAATGGAATTGAAATGACCTTGGACAAAATGATTGGATAAAGGCAAAACTCTAGTTAAATGGTAGTGTCTAAAATTCCAAATATGTATACTAAGCTAAATTAGCTGAATTGCTATTTTAAAAAAAAAGTTACATAATATAAGAAAAGAAGTAATTAAAGAAAAAACTAAATTAGAAATTCCAGAATTTGTTTCATTGTTTTAAAACTGATATACATTGCAAAATGGTATCACTTTAAAGCACATAAAAATTGTCCACAATTGGAAAGATGAAGCCAACACTCGACTGATTGCTCTTTGTTATGACCCTGGAAAATGGACAAAGGGAGAAGAAAAGAAAAGAAAGAAGAAAAGGGATTAGCACCGGAAGAGAGGGGCTAGAACCGGAAGAAAAGAAAGGATGAAAGTTGACCGGAAAGAAAGGGTTGGCATCGGAATGAGAGGATTAGAACCCCAATCAGAAGAAGCCGGACAATTCTCAGAAGAGTTCTTAATCTTTAAATTTTACTTTCTGATGTGATGGGTACTGATAAGTTACTTATTTTATGTGGTACATATAATATTTTCCAAGGAATAATCATCCGACATAAGCAGTACTATCCGAAAAAAAGCATTAATAACCAGATACAATACCATTTTGTTAGATGATTGGCAGCTTTTCAAACGACATCATTTCACTTATTTGGTTCAGTAAGTTTGTTGTTGAGTTGTTGCTTGCTATTTCAGCTAGGGAATTGTGGAGAATAATTCAGTTACTAACTTCCATATATAGTATATACACGGGATAGATTGTAATGAAGTTTTTATGCTGGGATTAAATACAATTTGCTCCATTCTTCTCTATTTTTTCCCTCCGTTTATGCTATTCTCTTCTCCATATTCTGAAATCTTTTGTTCTTTCTCTTTTCTTCTCCTCAGAAATCTCAATCGTCCATTACACTCCTATATTTGTTGTGATAAACCAAAACATGAATTGAAAATAATGGCAAATTAAAAAAAAAAAATTACATGATTGGACAATGTGCCTATATCTACCAGAACAAAACTACTGTTTGTCTATTAATTGTGATGGTAGAACATCTAAGATTACAATTTACAAATATCATACTTATATACAACCCTAAGCAAGGAACATCTTCTGTTTCGTCTATCTTTCAGTACATATGAGACATAAACAATGATATTCGTTGATAAAAAACGAATCAAATGTAAGGATTAATGCTTTTACGGCATAGGCTATGAACTTGAGTAGTGTTTTTCTTGTATTTTTCTCCTCCTTTGTGTAAGAAGGGAGTATCAAGAAACCAAAACTGAATACAATCTACATCAGTTTCTTGTAGATGTATCTATGTTAGATTGTTAGCCAATGATATTATGGCAAGTAGAATCACAGGGATATGCACAACCAATCTGCTTGCTTACATTTCTGTTAAAGTACCAGTCACCAACTGCCTCTGCAATAGTCTGGAAAATTTTGAAGTTGGTAGACAGTTTAGGGGTTCAATAACTTCAGTTTTGCTTTTTCTCTAAGGAACCAAGAGAACTAAAGGATTTAGTATATGAACCTTGTTGTTTATTCGGGGAGAATCAACTGCAAACCAAGTTTCTTGAATCTCACTTTGACAATGAGCAAAACATGAATTGATAAACATTCCTCCTCTTCCCGAGTCGGAATTGAATTCTCTGAGAGCCCCAAGCATGTATGTTCTAAATTCTGTAGACCATGGAATGAATTTGAAAATCAAAACAGCAAAACGCCCTTCCGAAAATATAACTCTGGAAAATCTAGAATTTAAAGACTGGACTAAAAGATGAAAAGAAGGCAGTGAACCTTGAAGAGTTCCAAGTTGTAATGGACTGCAGGCTGCTGGATTTTGTTTGCAACTTTCCCATTGTGCAGTAGGATCAGCAGAAGTAGGTGCAAGTATGTGATGAAACTGAAGAAAATGCATTAGTTTTTTTCGTCACCGCTTCTATGTCACAAGCACCTTATAAGCCTAGATATCATCAAACATATGGTAACAATCCGAGATGACAATCTTACTTGGAACACATCATATGCAGTGTTTAAGATGAAAAACGGGGTTTGGATGTGTGGTAATGCATACTGTGGGAAGACGCACTGCATGAAGAAAATATAAAATTGTCGGAAGAGAGTTCATCCTATGCCAAGTTTATTACAGCAAAGTTGATTATACCAGATGAGGATTAGAAAGAGTATTCATGCAATTTTTGTTGAGAATGTTTCCAGCTCCCTGTCAAACAATGATCTCATGAATGAGAAAGCATACCTGAATATGGTCCCAGGCTTCTTAACAAGTGAAAGACTTACATGTAGAACTACCATGCTCTGGTAGAAAGATCTCATGGTGTACTTTAGACTCAAGTCTTTCCTGAAAATGACAGGCTATCATTAAATGAAGCATGAAAAAAGAAATCAAATATTTTAATTCGAAATAAGCAGAGAGCATACCCATCTAAGAAGAATCCAGCATCACTCAAGCATTTAACAGTGGTGGTCTTAGGCAGATAACTGGTTAAGCTGTCACAGTGCAGAAAAGTTGACAGACCACCAGCAGAGCAACCAGAAAGCAAAGCCTATAAATAAAGCAAGTGAGAGCACTATAAGCACAAAGGCACCACATGGTAAACAAAAGCACACATTAAACCGGAACTTGAAGAAAAACAAAACATCCAAATCACAATTTTGGCTATTGTTTAGGACTACTGTTCCCGATGAATGGCTGAAGATATTCAAAATTTGCTACTCCAGTATGCTAGATTCATAAGGTCTGACAATACACTTAGGCCAGTTAACCACCTAGGCTGTGCCAAATAACTTGAGACTCAACTATTGACCAAAACACAAAACAATAGCCTAAAATTCCACAATCCTAATGGGTTATTCATCTGCAAATTTAAATACAAACACCAAGGGTCAAGGGAAGATGTTAAATTTGTAATTACCTTGCTTGCTTGGCCTAAACCTTTTGGAAGAAGATCATTAATAATAGCTTGCCAAATTCTCTGTCCTCTGAAATAAAGCAATGTTGTCTGCATTGCATTTCACACAAAAAGATCATTCTTTTAAAAGTGAGCACAGAATGCAGTTAGAAGTCACATACTCTGTGTATTGCCATTATCCCAAGTGTTACTCCAAATGCAAATGTAAATGGGCTAAGACGAGAACAAACAAAGTTACTGCTTTAATATATTATGCCACAACTTGCAGTCAATCTTGAGCAAAAATTGGATCAAGAAGAGAGAAGAGTATCTTGGGGCGGCAAACATTTTTAATAATCAGACCACAATTTTGTTGTACTCATCTCAAGGTTTATGAATTAAAGCAAATTACAGATCAACTAATCAACTTCTAGTCTTTAAGTTTCAATTAATATATATCTATAATATATTGATGTTCAAGAGTCCCGCATTAATATCTATCTATTACATGTTGAGGACTCTTGAAATTAAACGATTGACACCTCTCTCTGTCTCTCTTGCCCATGCACTTCATTAAGTATAAATATGTTCTATCTTAAAAAAAATGTGAGCCAAAGAATACAGTGTATTTGGAACTGTAATAGTGCAAGAGCTACCCCACATGTAAGTGATGTAACTATGTAAGGATGGCACAAAAATAAATAAATATTCAAAGGCTAGTTTACCCCATTTTCATACTTAGTATCTCCAGCAAATGATGCTCCATCACAATATCTGAGCTTCACTCTATTCCAATTATAAAAATCTGCATGCATGGTTTAATCATTAGTCTGTAGTGTACTAACAAAATTTCTACAAACAAAAAACTATCTTTAGAGTACCATCTTATACTTCAAAATGTCCTTGAAACAAGAAAAAAGATTTAGTTAGAGAAGAAGGGACCTGTTAATTTCTGAACAAACTTTGTCCTGTTGCAATATACCTATATCACACTATTCCATACATTGATGGAATTTGCACAATGACTGGAATCAGGTCTAGCTTGAATATTCTCAAACTCAAGTCAAGCTTGACTTTCGATTTTTTGAATCCAGTCGAACCTTGAGCTTTAACTAACCAAACTTAACTTAGCTCAACTACATCCTTACTCTGAACTGAATGTCTAATGTTAAATACACATCAAATTTTCAATGATATAGTCTTCTAAATTAAATCTAACAAATAATTGCTCTGTAATTGTCAATGATTGTGGATGGAGCAATGGTCATACCAGGGTTTCGAGAAGCGTTGTTGCTGAGAATGCCGGAAAAGACAGCCAGCTTGTTCATAAAAGTGGTGGATCCCCTCCTAGTTTTAGATCTCTCCAAACATGAACTGATGCCGTTGCACCACCCACCACCCTATTGACAAAGCAAACACAGAAATTAAATTTTACTCATATGTACATAAACTTATATATTGTAATATTGAAATATTGAGATTTCACAACTTTTGATTTTCTAAAATATATGCTCCGTAACTCACAAGTAAAATTTTAAAAATCGTATGATTTTAAAAATGACATTGCTGTTGAGGTTGACACTGTAACAGATACTGCTCTATAGTTACCTCAAACTGCAAAAGCCAATTCTGAGCTCCGGCGCCGAATCCTCTGTGAAGGTGATACGCCGGCAAACTTCCGTCCAAGCAATCTAACCGACATAGCGCAAAAACACATATGAATAAGACGATTTACTGTAGTGCTAAAGATTGGAATGAAAGAAATACAAATTGAATAATCGTCGAAAGTGTAACGGAGTACTATACATACAAGCTTCAGAAGCCGGAGCGTTTCGAACCAGCGTCCTGTCCACCAGAAGCCGGTCGTCCGTCGCCGCCGCCGAGTAAATGCACCACGGCGTGGACGTTAGCAGAATCAAGCCATACACCACTATCGCCGCATTCATATTCATTATTATTTTATTTATTTCAGACTCTTCCGCTATCACCGATCCAGGCTATGACGAAAGGGATTCTGTTCTTACCTCCTTGACGTTGAAGCTGAAAGTTTGAAATCATTAGGAAAAGAATCTGTAAATTTGCAGAGAGGATGAGTGGAGGAGAACTATTTCCGGAGAGGAAAAGAGTGAAGAGACGGAGACCCATTTCCTGAGGAAACCTTGCGGGAGAGGAGAAACAGAGTATATACTCCGTCGTAAATATTCAATAAGTTTCCAAAAAAAAAAAAATCAAATGAAACGGGCGAGTATTAAACTCACACTTTCCAATTCGAGTAAAAACTTGCTACAAAAATGGATAAAGAAATTATGGTTAGAGGGGGCAACACTAATTATAAAATTTTAAGTTAATTTATTTTGTTTAATTTATTATAAAATTTTAAGTTCAACGTGAAAAGTGTCTATTAACTCTTTTGATTTGAAAATAATTTAATTTATTGTAATTATTTATTGACCAAATAAGTTATTGTTAAAATTACGTGGCCACTTTATATTAATTTATACATCTAACATCTTATTTAGAGTTACAAGCATATAAGCCATTAATTTTTATGAGATTTATTGACACTTTTAGTATCTTGACTATTATTTACTTTCTATATTTAATATTAAACTATTAATTTTATTAATCACATGGCCCGTGATGGCCACACGCCATTTTGACGGGCAAAGGATAGGACAAATTTGCACCAAATTTTACACCAAAGATAATATTCTTTAGATATTCTTACATCAATATTTGTCATTTCCAACCCATTTGCACAATTACACCAAAGTCTATTTATACACTAAAATAATTCGTATTCTTATAATTTAAAACTTTATTTGTTTACTTTAAGTATTTTAATATAAAATAAAAATTTGATATAAATAAGAATATTTTAAAATGAAATTTATGTTTGAATGTATTTTAATTTTTAATTCATTTATATTTAATATTGAACTCGTTTTTAATGTGAGATCTTTAAATATTTATAATTTATTTCTAATAATATTTTTTTAAAACAACAATTGACAAAAAGAAATTAAAAATTCCACACCAAAATGGTGTATATGAATAGTGTTACACCATATTATTCATTTACATCATTTTGGTGTAGAATTTGGTGTCTTCCTTGAAAGGAGGTTATGTCAAATTTTTACATCAAAATGGTGTTTTGGTGTCTTCTTTGAAGATGCCCAAAACTAGTTGCTTTAGTTGCATAGCATATTACTAAAGGAAAAAAAAATTATATTAGAAATAACAAAATTTAATTGATTGTTTTAAAATTGATACACATTGCAAAATGGTATCACCTTCAAGCACATAAATATTGTCCACAATTGGAAAGATCAAAGATGAACCCAACACTCAAATGGCTGCTCTTATTCATTGATAAAAACCAATCAATATAGAAATGTTTGTAATGATTAATGTTTTAAGGACTAGGCTATGAATGTGAGCAGTGTATTTCTTGTAAATTGTAATCTTCTCCTCCTTTGTGTAAGATGAGAGTATCAAGAAACCAAAACTGTATACTATCTACTACATCAGTGTCTTCTAGATGTATTTATGTTAGAGCCAATGATATTATGGCAAGTAGAATCACAGGGATATGCACAATCAACCTGCTTGCTTACTCTTCTGCTAAAGTACCAGTCCCCAACTGCCTCTGCAATAGTCTGGAAAAAAATTTAAATAAAAAAAAATCTATAGTTGGTAGGCAGTTTAAGGGTTCAATAACTTAAGTTCAGTTTTGTTTTTCTCTGAGGAACCAAGAGAGGAATTAAAGGATATAGTATATGAACCTTGTTGCGTATTCGGGGAGAATCAACGGCAAACCAAGTATCTTGAGTCTCACTTTGACAATGAGCAAAACATGAATTTATATACATTCCATCCCTTCTCGAGTAGAAATAGAAAACTCTGAGAGCTGCAAGCATGTCTCTTCTAAACCCTGTAGACCATTGTGAATGATGAGTCTGGAAAGTTAGGAATTCAAAGACAGGATAGGAAAAGATGAAAAGAAGGCAATGAACCTTGAAGAGTTCTAAGCTGTAATGGATTGCAGGCTGCTGGATTGAGTTTGCAGTGGTTCCAATGTCCACGAGGATCAGCAGAAGGTGGAACCAGTATGTGATGAAACTGCAGAAAATGCATTGGCTTTATCATCATCGCCGCTTCTATCAGTTCTATGTCACAAATGGAAACAATCCGGGATGAGGATCTTACTTGGTAGACATCATATGCAGAGTTTAAGATGAAAAACGGAGTTTGGATGTATGATAATGCATACTGTGGGAAGATGCACTGCATGAAGAAAATATGAAATTGTCAGCACAGAGGTCATCCTATGCCAAGTTTATTACAGATTTACAGCAAAGATTATTGTACCAGTTGAGGATGTAAAAGAGAATCAGTGCAATTTTTGTTGAGAGTGTGTCCTGCTCCCTGTCAAACAATGATCTCATGAGTTAGAAAGCATACCTGAATATGTTTCCAAAATTCTCAATGAGTGGAAGATTTTTTTTTGAAGAAAGAAAGAAAGAAAGATGCATTAAATATTGTCCGAAAACAAAACATTACAAAGAAAGGAAAGGGATGGTCAACCCAATCCATACAATCAGACAAAGAAAGAGCATCTCTGGCAAACAAGTGAGCGGCCCTATTCGCTGATCGTTTAACAAATGAGTGGAAGACTTACGTGTAGGAAAAGCATGTTCTGGTAGAAAGATCTCATGGTGTAGTTTAGACTCACATCTCTCCTGAAAATGACAGAGACTGTCATTAAATGAAGCATGAAAAAGAAATCAAATATTTTAGTTCCAAATAAGCAGAAAACATACTCATCTAGGAAGAACCCAGCATCACTCAAGCATTTAACACTGGTGTTCTTGGGCAGATAACTAGTGAAGTTATCACAGTGCAGAAAAGTTGACAGACCACCAGCAGAGCAGCCAGAAAGCAAAGCCTATAAATAAAGCCAGTGAGAGCACTATACCCACAAAGGCAACCACATATATAATGCAGTTGCAACAGCAGCACTGCAGCATACAAACTCAGCACAAGGAGTACACAAAAGCACACATTAAACTGGAACTTGAAGAAAAACAAAACATCCAATTCACAATTTGGCTGGTATTTAGGACTACTATTCATGGTGAGTGGCCGAAGATATTCAAAATTTAATATTCCAGTAAGCTAGATTCACAAGGACAGACAAGACACTTAAGCCAGTTAACCACTCAGACTATGCCAAATAACTCGAGACTCAACTATTGACCAAAATGCAAAACAATAGCTATGGGTTACTAATCTGCAAATTTAAATACAAGTACCAAGGGAAGATATTAAATTCATAGTTACCAATGAAAGACATTACATTAATAGTTACCTTTCTAGCTTGGCCTAAACCTTTTGGAAGGAGATCATGTATAATAGCTTGCCAAATTCTCTGTCCTCTGAAATAAAGCAATATTGTCTGCATTTCATTTCACATAAAAAGATCATTCTTTTAAAAGTGAGCACAGAGTGCAGTTAAGTTACATACTCCAGTGTCATTTCCATTATCCTAATTCTTATACCAAATGGAATAAAAAAAATTACTACCTTAATATATACACCTTGCAGTCAATCTTGAGCAAAAATCGGAATAAAAAGAGAGTATCTTGGGGTGGTAAACATCTTTACGAATCTGACTCGTAAAATATCCATATGTTCTTAATTTGCAATATTTTCTTTAAACTGAAGTCATTATTGGAAGAGCATCGAAGTAAAAATGGTCATTATTGCTGCAATAAGTCATTGAGGAAAATTGGCTACTGAATCTCAAGACTCTGAATTAGAGTGATAGGGACCATGATGTCATATTGGATTGATATCCAACCCACAGCTAGAAATTATACAAGAAACAAAATTGTGAAAAAGTCGAAATATTTATAATTTACGTAGTTCAGCTTTGCCTGATCCAGAAAGGACACAGAAATAATAAATTTGACTATCAAAGTGACAATTATATAAATACAATAAAGAGAATACTGTATAAGCTTCTATTTTACAACTCCACACCTCTCTATTTTGACGGTCTTCAAATAATTCATGAATACAATAGAGAATACCACTGTGAAAGATACACCAGGAAGGCTGGAAATGCCATTCGGATTTAAACTCCCCCGTTTACATCACTCTCACACTTTATTTAAAAAGGCACAAAACAGACTTACTTCAAAATTTGACCATAATTTAGATGTACTCATCTCAAGGTTTATGAACCAAAGCAAAACTAGTCATCTACATTTGGATTAATATCTATAATATATGGGTTGTTCATAAAGTTTCATAAGATTCTTAAGCATGATGAAGCAAATCAGTTTTTTACCGCTTTTTTTTTTTGAGAATGTTTTTTACCGCTTAATTTAACAGTTTGGCAGCGTTTAAAAATGAAATCAACTAGGCAAGATCCATACTCAGTAGGGCTCACAATGCACAGCTGCACTAGTGCCTATTACATGTTGAAGACTGTCTTGAAATTAAGCTAACTCTCTCTCTCTCTCTCTTGCACATGCACTTTATTAAGTACAGATATGTTCTATCTGAAAACTATGTGAGCCATAAACCTTAGAAATTCAATAAGTATAAAAATACAATGTATTTGGAACTATAATAGTGCAAGAGCTACCACATGTGAGGATGGCAAAAAACTAAATAAATAAATATTCAAAGGCTAACTTACCCCATTATCAAATTTAGAATCTCCAGCAAATGATGCTCCATCACAATATCTGAGCTTCACCCTATTCCAATTATAAAAATCTGTATACATGGTTTAATCATAAGTTCAGAGTGTACCAAGAAAATTTCTACAAAAACTATCTTTAGGTTACCATCTTATACTTAAAAGTTCTTGAAACAGAATAAAAAGAAACTAATGTGTAAACCATTTTGAATTCTTAATATGGCTATTTCATGTTTACATTACTAGAACACTAGTTCCATTACCAGGCTCTTGCATTATTACAGGAGTCGGTGCCATCGTTACCAATGAGCATTGAATTATGTCTAGCATTTATTTATTCATTTGCTGAAAGAATCTAGTTTGGATCTAAAGCATGTTAGGACAAATGGACAATATCGTATGAGCACAAGATACGAGGGTATCTTTGTCCTTTAAACAAATATGAGTATATGACTGACAAGTTGGACTGGCGGGAGAAAGGAAAAAGCACAGTTATTGGCTATTGTAGGTGCAAGCTGGAAATGTAAAATTAAAACCAAAGGAAAATAAAAGCACTGCAGCTTTATCGGCCTCAATTATTTAATCATGTGAAAGGAAACATGCTAGGCTATGCAATATGGATTTTGTCTTGCAAAGCGCACTACATTTCGAGTACCATCCTCCTCCTTACAACACTGCTTTTGACATTGCCAAATTCCCCATCTCCTATCTGTTTTCCAATATAACATTGCACGGAGTACTCAATTACTCCCTGCTATATTTGTCGAGCTTTCCAAAACTAGCTTTAGCATAAATTACTGTAACATTTTACTTATGTATCTATGATGGAATATTACGGAGTATTAACTAAATTAATCACAAGATTAATATAATATCAAATGAAAGAATGTTCAGTCAATATCAGGGGTAGTTTCTACATTCGAGGCAAGCTTAACTAGTTTGAGCTTTCGTTGAATCAAGCTCGAACTCAATAAATTAAAATTTGATTTATTGTTTTTTTGAATGTGACCGAGTTTTAGACTTTGATTATTGAGACTTGGTTTGATTGCACCATTACTCTTCAATAAGTGTCCAATGTTAAATGATTATCAAATTTTCAATGATAGAGTTCATATAAATTAAATCTAACAAATAATTACTCTGCAATCGTTAATGATTGTGGGTGGAGTAATGGTCATACCTGGGTTTAGAGAGGGGTTGTTGCTGAGAATGCCAGAAAAGACCTCCCATTTGGTCATAAATTTCGTTGATCCACGCTTAGTTGTTGATCTGTCCAAACATGATTTGATGTCGTTGCACCACCCACCACCCTGTTGTCAAAGCAAACAGAGAAATTAGAAGTTATTTAATGAAGCTTCATTAATATTCCAATTATTTTACTCGTACCACATAACCACATTGATATGCAGCCAAAAACTCAAATCAATGAGAATGTACCCTACCAATTAATGGTTCAGTTGTTTTGTAGCCTAATTAAATTTTACTCACATGTACCCTGTGTTTTTTTCCCAGCATAGGTCCACTGGGCACTGGGACAGCTTAATGGTTCAGTTGTTTTACTTGTTCTTATAAAGCATACCATATGACTATGCAGGCTCTTGTCAATTGTTGCGGTCCTAACTCCTAAATGCCTAATAAGGAACTTTTTATAGCAAGAAAAGTTGGCGATGTTTAAAATTTGTTGGCACGTCTAGTAAAGATTGGGATTTGGGATGAAATTTGAACTATATCGTCCTGAAAATTATGGTCAAGTGAGTAGAACATAATTTTTATACTTAAAAGTAATGAGTTCGATTTTTGCTAACACTTTTTTTTTTACAAATGTAATTAAAAATTTGTGCATATATATATATATATATATATATATATAATCAAAATATTGAGATTTCAAACTTGAAAAATAATAGAATGCAAAATAAATGCAGTTCACGTTTCACAAGCATGTTGTTTTCAAGAACAGTTCAGCCAACTGCCCTGTAAGGACAGTGACTTGAGCCAAACTTTGAGACGTAACCTTATGTCCTTATTGGATAAGCATTGCCATGCAATTTGAACGATAGAAGGGACCAACTTTTGAAAAAACGCAAATAAACGAAGGAAGATATAATAGATGATGATAATCACGAGGCTGATTGACGGAAACGTTTAGTATTCAGAAGCTATCTTATTAGGCGCGGAAATTTCCTCCAAACACATAAAACAATACGTTGTGAATTCCATTAAAATTTTAATTAGTTAAAGATGAATTACAGAATTATATGGAACAAATCATGTGAGAAAGAAATGAGAAAAGCGAGGGAAGAAAAGGCTGCAAACACGAGGCCAGAGAGCTGAATCTACTGTAATTCCTACCCCCCCCCCCCCCCCCCCCCCCCCCCCCCCCCCCCCCCCGAATTATATGGAACAAATCATGTGAGAAAGAAATGAGAAAAGCGAGGGAAGAAAAGGCTGCAAACACGAGGCCAGAGAGCTGAATCTACTGTAATTCCTACCCCCCCCCCCCCCCCCCCCCCCCCCCCCCCCCCCCCCCCNGAATTATATGGAACAAATCATGTGAGAAAGAAATGAGAAAAGCGAGGGAAGAAAAGGCTGCAAACACGAGGCCAGAGAGCTGAATCTACTGTAATCCTACCCCCCCCACCCCGCCTCTGCACCCACCCACCCTGTGCAAACACAGTGACACAGAACAGCTAAAGTATTGACTGACACTGTAACAGATGGAGTACAACTCTATACTTACCTCAAACTGCAAAAGCCAATTCTGAGCTCCGGCGCCGAATCCTCTGTGAAGGTGATACGCCGGCAAACTTCCGTCCAAGCAATCTAACCGATGCATATCGCAAAAACACATATGATCAAAAAACAACATTAATCTACACGGTAGCACACTTTTGAAAAAAAATAATACGATTTACTTTTTTATTAATGATTGAAATGAAAAACTAAGAATAAAACAAAAAATTGAAGTATCGTAAATGTAACAGAGTACTATACATACAAGCTCCGAAAGCCGAAGCGTTTTGAACGAGCGTCATGTTCACCAGAAGCCGCTCCTCCCTCACCGCCGCCGAGCAAATGCACCACGGCGTGGACGTTAGCAGAATCAAGCCATACACCACTATCGCCGCCGCATTCACATTCATTGTTATTTCAGACCGTTCCGTTACCTCCGATCCGGACCGTGACGAAAGGGATTCTGTTCTTACCTCCTTGATGTTGAAGCTGAAAGTGTGAATTATTAACAAAATAATCTGCAAATTTACAGAAAGGATAACGGAATGAGAACTATTCTCGGAGAGGAAAAGAGTGAAGAGACGGCCAGACAGGACTCGGGAGATCCATTTCTATTCAATTAATTTTGCAAACGCGCGCCTATTAAAAAAATACTTTCCGGCTCCAGTAAATACTTTTTAAAAGAAATGGATGAAAAAGTTTTATTAACTTTATTTTCTAGTGGCACATAGTGACTTTTAAAAATGTAATGTTATAGGTTTGAGCGCCAAACAAACTAATTGTAATAGAGTCAGTAGTATACAAAAAAAGGACAAAATATCTGGTGAGCATAATACAATAATCATATGTTACACTTGGGTGGGCATGATACGATAATCATATTTTACTCACTTGATTTAACATTACGATACAATATAAAATTAACTTATATTGACCCAAATCAATTAACACAATTAAACCTAAAGGATCAAAGAATGCAAGCGATAAATAGTGTTTTGATATGACAACTAATATTTCAATGAGACAAATGAACGAGTTTTTTATACAAGTTGCATTCAAGCAACGTTCCATGTGATCCAAACGCCCTCCTTGTGGAGCAAGTAGTTATAATGCACTTGACCGATTACGAGCCTCTTTGCCGACCCAACCTCCCCAACTTGGGTCGGCCAAACTTGACCAACCCCAAAATCGGTGACCGAGCCTTTTTTATATCATGGATTGAATCAACACCATACCCTTCTGCTCATATACAAGATCTTATAGTCTAGTGGTATCAAGTTGCAATTCTATATGACTACATGAGAGGTTATAAAATTTAGTCTTAGTGGATGCGGTGACTCTTTGTGCTTCAGTAGGCTGAGAGAGTAGACATGGCAACAGAGTTTAATATTAAAAAAAAATAATTTTAATATCTAAATTAGACCTACACAATTAAATGAATTAAATATGACATAAAAGTAATACTACATCTCAATTTAATTAATTTTTTTTAAATGGCATGTGTTCTTTTTAGAGCACAATACATCATCTTTAAAAAAAAAAACAAAACTTTTTTGGAATTCATAAAAGGCTATAATTAGCATTTACCCATTAAATTAAATTTTTAGATACTAATAATAACACTTGCACTCTTCATGTTGCCAGTTTTCAACAACTAAAGTTAGAAACTAAGTGGGGCCGGTGGGTGAGGCACTGGACATGTGACGGCGACGATGGGAGGCGACGCCGGGACCACACAGACCACCCCACACCTCAAACCGGATGATAAAAACTTGTCGTGGTCCTTAAGTTGTATGGAGAAGTAAATCATAACGTGTAATGCTATTCCCTCGCATATTTTTATCAATTAAGCATTAACCTAGCTATTTTTTAAAGTATTATGACTCTATTATAATTTATAAGGTAGTATATATATGTTTAATATACTTTATTTATTTGTTGTAGTCTAAAGAGTCAATACTCCACTATTAAAGTTTAATCATGTGACCTATCTGATGGAGAGCCACAAAGGTGACAAATGAACACAAGGTATTTGGCTTAGTCATTAATATCTTATTCTAAAGATTTCTATCCATGTATTTAGTTAAAGCGTCAAAATAAAATACCCCTTCTTTAGTTTAAAAAGATTTATGTCAATCTCGAAAAGAGGTGATCGAATTGGTCCATCATGAATATCGTACCCATCAAGGGGCTCCTTGTGTGCAGTAAGTAAAAGTTTAGCATCTGTATTCAGCTGAGTTATCATGATTTATATCTTTCTATATGTTTTTGTAGAGTCGGGACGTGTGAGGTTTTAGAGTTGGGAAAGGAAAAAAAAAAGTAATTCTATCTTGATATTTTAAAATTAATTTTTATGGGTGGGTAGGGAATGGCGATTTCAAAGTGGAGTGAGGAGGAAGCTACGTTTTCCCACTTACATAAATGGCGCCAATTTCAGATCAGACGACTTTCCCTGAGATTGTTAGAGACTAAGAGTTAACGACCTTCCGAACTGCCGTTTAATTTTCTGTCCGGGCGTGATTGGTGCCACCTAACGGCATCAAACTCAACGAAACCATGATTATTGTCTTTGTAGATGGGACTATGTATACTGCAAACTTCCAAGTATACTTGCCTCATACGTGGTTTAGCCACCTCAAATAATGGTCCTACTAGACCCAAATTGAAGGAAAAAGAGAGAAAAAGTAGTTCGAAAAGTGCACATTACTTGCAAAGAAAAATCAAATCCCAAAATTGTTAAGTGGATCAAAAGTTTTTTCACAAAAAAAAAAATGTGGATCAAAAGTTATGAATTATTAAAAGTAAACTAAATTACGGGAGTGAATTATTTTAAAATCTTCAAATGCATTAAAGATACATGTTAATGAATAATATCGGTTGTTGAAAGAGTGAATTATTTAAAATTCTTTAAATGCATTAAAGATACAAGTTAATGAGTAATATTGGTTGTTGATTGACACAAAGAATAGTTCTGTGTCATTTTTACTAGTTTAAAAACAATATGAGATAAACATTGAATTATAGTGACAGGTGATTTCAAATGGAGATTAAGTAATTGGCAGATATTGAAGGATGCCAAGGGTTGAGAGGTATTGTGAGTAATTCGCTAATAACTTACAAATGTGAATTGAAACAACATCAAGAAGTGAATTTGGGACATATTTATAGAGAACAAAATATATATGATTTTCTCGCTAACTCTTCTGCCATGCATGCTTAAGATTTAAGTGTTTTTGAACATCCTCCATTCCTTCAGTAGATCCTCCATGAAAATTTTAGAGTATTTCACAGTTTATGAGAGTTTTTGCTCCGAATTGTTGCTTTTGAGGTGTTGCCCAAAAAAAATTTAAAAAGAAGAAGATGAATATGAAGAAATACGAATAAAAAATAAAGAGAAAACATTTATTGGGCTTCCACTTCAACTAAAAGAAATCCAGCATTTGAGAAATGGACTGTGCCCTAGAAGAAATTTGGGCAATGAAGAATTACGAATAAAGAAGAGGCCCAAGACCAATGAGTATGGGCCGATCAGTTTGTTTATTTATTTATAATTCAGATTAGAACCCGATCAAATTAGACCCGACCCAGTTCCGCTAATGTGCCACCTACGCGTCAACTGTCAAAGCGCCGATTATTTGGCGATAAAATCTGAAAAAAAGCCCATTTCCACCTTTACGCATTGCGAGCAGTGTGCCCTCCGTCTTTCAGGCTCTTCAAGTCCAAGGTAAGTCCATCTCCCATCTTCAAGATCGAATCTTTTAAGGCGTTTTAAGCTGTAAATCGATTTCTTCCTCTCACCTTCCTTCGATATTGTAAGATTCAGTTCGTTTTCTCTAATAATTGTTTGTTTCTGTCTGTCGGTCGCTTTCTTGTGCTGCCGTTTCGTGTGAATTGCATAGGTTTTCCTGATTTTATTCCTTGTAAAAATTACAATCGCTTTGAATGGTTATCATTTCTCTCCAATTTGAATCCTAAAGCGAACTGAAGATCAGCATTCACCTTTATTACATAACAAATGAGTGAATAAATCATAATATAAGGATAAAACAATTACTATGTATTGAGAGCACAAATGTGTTTGTTTGGTTGATGATGTTTATATTTATGTTGGATGAAATTTGGTCAATTAGTTGAGTGTGGAAACTGATTTCTGTCCATTATGCATTAATTGTAGTAAATGAAAGATTTTTTTTACTTGTTTGGCTAGTTCTTATTTGTAGCGCTGCAAATAAGATGTCAATTTGACTTTTACAGGCTGCCTGAGTTATTGGGTCAGCTAGTGTGCAGTGAAAAGACTCAGATTTTGCTGTCCAACAGTGGAGGGAATGAAGTAAAAGTTGCAGCCTTGGTTTTTTTAGGAATTTACTCTAGGCAATATTATCTGTATTATTTAAACGAGTGTCGGGTTTGAGGTATAAACACAAGCTAAGTACTATAGGTAAGTTGGTTTAAGCTAGGCGTTGTGGCAGAGTGATATAAAATTGGGAAAAGTGATAACTCCTACCTTTGTCAAAGATGGAGCCTTTATGGAAGCTAATGTTTTTGCTTGAACCAGCTCCAGTCTCTCTTATTTTGACTGCAGTACTTGTTTCATATTGTTCTGCATTTCGAGCTCTAAACTATGGGAAGGAAATGGAGCGAAACCGTGATTTATCAGAAGCATCAATCACTTTAGACAGGTCTCAGGCCCTTATGATACCCGTAATGAGCTCTTGCAGCTTGCTTTTGATGTTCTATTTGTTCTCTTCCGTGTCTCAACTTCTCACAGCTTTCACTGCCATTGCCTCAGCATCATCACTCTACTTTTGTCTGTCACCATACTTTGCTCAAATTAAGTCCCAGTTTGGTTTATCTGACCCCTATGTATCCAGATGCTGTTCCAAATCATTTACCCGCATCCAAGCATTTCTGACATTTATGTGTGTTGGCATAGTTGTAGCATGGCTTGTCTCTGGGCATTGGATATTGAATAATTTGTTGGGGATCTCTCTTTGTATTGCTTTTGTGAGCCATGTGCGCCTTCCAAATATCAAGATTTGTGCAGTGCTCCTGCTGTGTCTGTTTGTGTATGACATATTTTGGGTATTCTATTCCGAGAGATTTTTTGGAGCAAATGTGATGGTTTCAGTAGCAACACAACAAGCATCAAATCCCGTACACACTGTTGCTAATAGCTTGAGTCTTCCCGGGTTGCAGTTGATTACAAAGAAACTGGAGTTGCCTGTCAAAATTGTCTTTCCCAGGAATTTGTTAGGTGGTGTAGTTCCAGGAAATGCTGCTGCTGACTTCATGATGCTTGGTCTTGGAGACATGGTAATAAGCACTTCTACATTGATTTTAAAATTCTGTTTCTGAAACCCACAAATTTAGCTGCCTATATTTACTTTATTTTTTCTCCCCTTTTTTCTTCTGGGATTTTTGCAAACATCATAAGTGATCATTCTCATATGTAGCTGTAGTGAAGAAATAAGGTTCTGACATCAGGAGAACATAAAAATTGTTTCACTTGTCTCTAGGTCTACGGCAGAAATGAATTCTACATGTATAAATTAATAGACAAGGCATGACATAAAATAGAATAATCTACTAATCTTGTTATGATGAGCTTTTTCTCATGCTTGTGCACCTGCATATTCTGGCGGTTGCTAGCTTCTCTTTTGTTGCTTTGATAGCAACTGGTGCTTTGTTATGGACTTTTGTCTATACAACTGGTTTATATTCACTGGGTTTCACTTCATCATTTTACCCAAGTGATTATTTAATTTCACTGTTGTAGTTTAATCAATGATTTGTGCGAGTTTACAATTGCATAATTAATTTTTAATGTCATGCCGTGCTTAAGAGTAGTGGCAACCGGCAAGTCCATTATAGCAATCTATTCTGTTAAATGGTAGCAGTATATAACATTATTCATACTTCATCAACTAGTAAGCCTCCACATACATGATTTTACTCCAAATCTAGATCAAAGGGTTATATTTTGTAGCTGGGCTAAATGGTATTCCCTTCTTGAAGCATTTGGGACCAATGGAAAAAGGAAAATAAACTATTTTCATAGACGCATGTATAGAGAAAAACACTTAACCAACAACGATTGCATATGTAAGAGAGTTTGTGATTAGCCCAATAGATGTGATTATGCTGATAATCTTTTTTTGACTAGATTTGGGCAGTCCATTACACATTGAAGTTGAGTGATGGATACCAATTGTTTTGTGACTGTGTTTGGCCTTGTAGGATATAGGAGAGAAGGCAATTGCTGTGGCTCTGTTGCTCGTCTTTTATCTTTTGTCTGTGAATTTGTTTTCTTCTAGTACCTGTGGATTGCTTCTTTTTTTTTTTTTGCTGGATGTTCAAATGTCTGGTTAATGGGGATGTCTCAATTTCACCTTTTCTGATGTTCCTTCCATACTTTTTGCTTGGGGGTGGAGGGAAGAGTTTCCATTTTTAGACCTTGAGAAACACTGGCTAGATTCATCTTCACATTAAACCAATGTTCACTGTTTTCCTTTTTCTCCTTTTATGTGGTTTTGTATGTCTTTAAGTTAAGATATTTCCATGTAATTCAAGTGTGCATAGTCTACAATGAGTTTACTAAAAATTAGGCCAGGAAGATGATTGGAAAGCGGCACTCTATCATTACATTTTTGTTAAGCTATGTATGGGAGCGGACTGAACTTTTATATGCATTTCTGTTTCAGGCCATTCCTTCGATGCTTTTAGCATTGGTTCTTTGCTTTGATCATCGAAAGAGCAGGGAGTCTGCGCCTCCTTCCAAGGGTGATGGCTCTTCTTCGAAGGGTTTCAAGTACATATGGTATGCTCTAACGGGGTATTCACTTGGACTGATTTCGGCCTTGGCTGCCGGCATCTTGACACGCTCACCTCAACCAGCACTCCTATACTTGGTATATTAGTGAAAGCCTTTTACCTCTTTTGCTTTGTTAAACGATATATCAAACTCAAATCCTAACTCCAGAATTTCTCGATTTCTAATTAAGTACTCTGTAAATTCGTCGTTTGACTAAACCGTGTTTGATGAACTCAGGTACCGTCTACCCTGGGACCGATTATTGTCATTTCCTGGATGAGAAGGGAGCTAGCAGAGCTGTGGGAGGGTTCAGTTCCAAACATAAATGAGAAAACTCATTTTACAGAAGTATGAAGCTCATTTCCTTGGGAACCACAACATTTCAACAGAGCTTGCCTTTGTAGATTTAGTTGGGATTCATAACCCCTGCCTGGATAATTTGTTAATACCAAAATCATCATTTTGTTTTGTATTAAGTACTAATGAAGCAGTATATTTCAGAGAGGTTACAGCTCTGTTTTCCAGACTTAAATTAAAAATGTTACTTTGTTCCACTCAGTTCCTGAATTTTCATCTTGGGAAATCCCATACTTCTCCATTTATATAGTGTTTTCAATAGTTTAGAATGGAAAATAAATGGATTGTTTTCAAAAAGTTTATAATAAATGAAAAATGGTTAAATAGGCTTTTTAAAATTTAGGGTGGGTTTGGTTAGCACATGAATTGGAATGTGAATTAAATACATAATAATGGTAATGAGTTTTGGTGAAAGTATTTTACATGTTTGGAAATATAGTGGAATTTGAATCGAATAATTATTAAGATGTTATGGCCCTATAATGGGAATAAATATTTCTAAAATACAATGTAAAATTTAAAAATCAAGACAATTGATCTTTAATAAAATAACATTTAAAATATCAATATTAACAATAAAAATCTAAAAGTACTAATCCAAACGGATGGGTAATCAAATCCCATAGTTATATACTTATATATGATTTTGATTCTTATTCATAGTGTGTAAACTCATGAATCAAACACATACTCAATAAATTCATGATTATGATCAGTTGCCTGTCATTAAAGAAGGGGACTGCAACTCGCCTCCCTAATAACAATAATCGATACTTGAGCTTCAAGCCTTCAATACACTTCAAAGAGTATTTGACCCTTTTCTCAATTTATAACACTAGCAAGATACTTTGAGCTATTTTACAGATCATTTTAACCAAAGTTTTTCTCATAAAAACAATTTTACTTGCATAGCTACAAAGCAAGCAACTTGAAATGGTGGCTTACTATTATGTGTTTTAAATACAAAATATTAACAAGAAATGCAATAAGCAACTAGAAATAGTGGCTAATTATTCTCTGTTTTATGTACACAATTAACTCCCCAGATAGTAATAATCAAATGCAACAAAATTTATGGAGTTGGCACTGTTATAAGTTGAAGTTTATGAATTTGTAGAGGCTAATAGCACAATGCAAAAATTAGATTCGCAAAAGGTCCTTAAAACATAATAAGAACTGAGTTTGTGAAACATTAAAACCAAACTTTTCTAGTCACATCCAATCTAAAAACAAACAAAGTAGGCTGGCAAAACTCAATGTTATCAACTAAATAAAATTCTTCGGTAGCAAAAGATTACAACAGAAGTGATCACTTCTTCTTCTCACCACCTCCACCAGCCCTACAAAATAGTACACCAACAACAATGTTAGCTTCAAGAACTAATGTGTTACCAACAACATTAGCTTTAACATTACTGAACCAAAACATTACCTCATCTTGCGGAGAACGCTTGACATCTCCTCTCTCTTCTTCTTTGCCCTCTTGTGAGTGCCCAGCTTTCTCTTGGCCACCTTAAGTGCACGCTTGTCCTTTCCAACTTTGAGAAGCTCAGTAATCCTCTTCTCATATGGGGCAAATCCAGCAACCTCCCTGATAAGGCTCCTCACAAAGTGCACCCTTTTGCTTGTTTTCTGAACCAAGGAATAAAAATTTAAAAAAATGACCAACAAATATGAGCACTGCAAAGTGCAATGAGACTCAAAACATAACTGTACATGAATGATATTGAACTCAAAAACACATGATAGACAGAAATCTTGGTAAATTATCCACGGTCACTAATGAAAAGGAAAAACTGGCATTCATTCTCCAGCAAAGCTAAAGAAAAAACAGTTTCATGAAATATTAAGCTCAGCATATGATATTCCACTATAAGATCCTAAACAACAATCATTCTATAAGTCCCTTTACAAGTTCATGTAAACATTACACCAAAAATCAGAAAGAATAGTATTTGCTTCATACACATGTTTCAAAAAATGCAAAGAAATCACATGGTTTAAAAATCATTAACATACTTCTCCATTGATGTGTTCAAGCTACATAATACATTTCTAGTACTAAATCCAATCACCACAAACATTAATAGATTAATACAGAAAAGTAAGCGAATATACATAAAATCAACAGTTAACTAGTGAACGAAAGTGCAAAACTTACGCCTTTTCTGTTAGAAGGGCGTGGGGCAAGCTCCTTCTTGGTCACAACATGGCCTCTGTTAAGCCCGACAAATAACCCAGTATTCTGCTGCTTTGGAGCCATCACTACAATCAACCAAACACACCATTAATATTACACCACAAACATTCTACGCGATAAATACATAAACTTGTGATCTAGCATATACAACACCTCTATACAATAATCATCATCACTGAATCGATAAAGCATTTGCATAATCATTCAACATAAACATACGAGTATTCAGGTATAGATAGTGAAGGGGAAACCCTAGAGGAGATTAGAGAAAGCTGAAAGGAGAGAGTTACCTCGTTCGAGCTGCTTCGGCAGTGGGCAGACGCAGGTGTTGAATGAGGGGATCTAGGGTTTGGGTGCTAGCTTTATATTATATCAGGGTTAAAATGGGGAGCTGATTGGGCTTTTCATAGACTGGGCCATATGGGCCAGATGCTTGGACCTCACTTCTTTGAATTGGGCTGGAGAATTTAATTTTATTTAAAGAAACGCCCATTTTTAGCTCTTCATCAACCTTCCATTTTATGAGTTTTTTGCACTTTTACTGGGCTTTTGGTTAGAATGAGAGAATTATGCAAATTACGCTGTGGAC
Source organism: Ipomoea triloba (assembly GCF_003576645.1). Lineage (NCBI taxonomy): Eukaryota > Viridiplantae > Streptophyta > Magnoliopsida > Solanales > Convolvulaceae > Ipomoea > Ipomoea triloba. Next base: position 26,991,455 of record NC_044927.1, read on the forward strand.
CCAGGTCCACCTTGCAAGGTGGACCAGATCCAAAATTACGTCGTTTTATCTTCTTTTTTTTTTTTAATTAGTAAACATATTGCTGAATATAGAGTTGTCAAAAAATGTGTGAATGTAGAGGTTTCAAAGTGAGAATGTAGAGTATAGAAATCGTGAATGTAGACTTATGATTGTGTGAATGTAGAGTTGCCCATAAATGTGTGAATGTGGAGGTTTCAAATTGTGAATATGGAGTATAGAAATCGTGAATGTAGAGTTATGCATGTGTGAATTTGTAATAGAGTTAAGAAGTTCTAGCAACTTGTAACCCTATAATGTGTGAATGTGGAGTTCTCAAGTTGTGAATGTGGAGTATAGTGTATGTGAATGTAGAGTTTGTGTTCCACATTTCAGGCCAATATGTTTAGTAAAAAAAAAAAAAAGGTTAAAAAAAAAAACGACGTCGTTTTTGGACCCAGGTCCACCTTGCACTCAGTAGTTATGCCGTGGACCCAGGTCCACCTTGCAAGGTGGACCTGGATCCACGGCATAACTACTGAGAGAATTAGGGAGAAGAAATAATATTTGTAAAGTAATGTGGACCGTGTCCATGTTCACAATTTTAAAACTCTATGTTCATAATTTTAGATCTCAATATACAAAATTACATTATTCAATATTCACAACTTTTGAACTCTATATTCACAATTTTGTTATATAGATTAAAAAATTGTGTTTACTTATACTCTTGGATCGCAAATTTTTAATATGTAGACCATAAATGCAATGTACATTTTTAATATATTAAATGTACATTATTTGGTGGTATACAAAATAATATATTTATACTTTTTAGTACTCAAATAATATATATTTTAAATACATAAATAATGTAATTTTTAGTATATTAAAAATGTATTAGTATTATTATTATTATTATTATTATTTTGAGAGGTGATTCAGATTCAATTTCTAAAGTCCACGGTTCGATTCGAACCACCGTGATCATTCATTCATTCCGAACAGCTGGGGACAATTTTTAAATACATGAATATAGAGTTGAGTACGGGTGGGGATCTTGATCACTGCGTTGGGGCAGCTGGGGGACATTTTAAATATACGAATATAGAGTTGAGTACGGGTGGGGGATCTCCATAGCCTATCTTCTCTGCAACTCAGCTGTGACCTGAAAAAGCCATAAAAAAATGTTGGGATATATGGTTAGGTGCATCAAAGTTGACTTACACCCACCTAAAACCCTCCAACTCAGTCTCGCCATGTTCTCAATTCAAACAACTCCGCAGTAATTAATACACACACGAGACATGTGCTTAGCCTAGCACTGTCTACTGTATAGCCTCACTTCTCCCCAAACCCAGAATAGGTGAAGAAGACGACTGAATTCTCCTCTAGTGCCCTTCAAGCACCTTGGGCTGTTCATTCATTTTCTGGGTGTTGTTAATTTTAGTAAAAAGTTTTGATCTTTCCCCCCTTTGTTTGCAGTTTTTGTCTTCCAATTTTATTCCAAATTGGCACTCCAGCTACTAGGGATTCTTGTAAATTTGTTCTTGTATGAAGTAACGTGGGGGTTCTGCAATCAAATTCTTTTATTCTCATTTGTTTTGATTCATATTGTTATTATTGTTGTTTTTGTTGTTGTTGTTGTTGTTGTTGGTACTATATTATTGTGATTCTGGGTATCATACTACTTGTCTACTTGGGTGCTTGTTAAAAACACACTTTTTCAGTTTTCAGAACTGGTTGGTGGTTGGAGAGCTCTGAATTGCACTTCTGCTTTTACTTGCTAAAATGTGTGAAAATACTGATTTCAGTTGTTTCTTGTATATTACTAGCAGTCTCTGATTAGTATTGCCATTTTTTTTTTAAAAGAGGATTTTTGTAGTTAGTTAAAGCCACATGATTTGATGAATACTATCACTGAGGAAGAGATGTCCATTTTCTAGTTTAGTTAAAGCTTTACACGATTTGACCAATAGTGTGATAAGGGAGAAATGTCGATTCTCTGTGGCGCTCCCCCGCTCCTTGAGTGTGTGTACTGTATAGGCTGTGCCCGCTGGGCATGGAAGCGGTGCCTCCACACTGCAGGCCATGACAGTGAAAATTGGGGGCTTGCGACTGCAGATGAATTTGAACCTGTCCCTAGGCTTTGCCGGTATATATTGGCTGTATATGAAGATGATCTCAGAAACCCTCAATGGGAACCTCCTCGAGGCTATGGAATTAACCCGGATTGGCTGATTCAGAAAAAAACGTATCAAGATAATGGTGGACGGGCACCTCCCTATCTCTTGTATCTCGATCATGATCATGCTGATATAGTCCTTGCTATTAGAGGCCTTAATTTGGCAAAGGAGAGTGATTATGCTGTTTTGTTGGATAATAAGCTGGGTAAGAGAGCATTTGAAGGTGGATATGTTCATAATGGCTTGTTAAAAGCAGCTGGATGGGTTTTAAAGGCAGAAAGTGAGACCTTGAAGGACTTGCTCGCGAAATATCCAAATTATACTCTGACTTTTGCCGGGCATTCTCTGGGTTCGGGTGTAGCAGCGTTATTGACAATAGTGGTGGTGAATAGTCGAGATAGATTGGGCAATATTGACAAGAAAAGAGTCAGGTGCTTTGCCATAGCACCAGCCCGATGCATGTCACTTAATCTTGCTGTGAAATATTCAGACGTCATCAACTCTGTGGTGCTGCAGGTAAGCTCCTAGATATCCATGCTTAGTTGTTCTTCATCACGGTGCATCGCTTATCTATTTGCTTGTAATAAAACATGATTCCAAAAACTTATTAACGTCTTCTATTTCTAAGGCTATTGTTCATGCTTTTCTCATAACACTGTTAAGGATGTAATTTTTTTCTCTTGTTTCTGACATTTTTACTGTCTATTTCTTTTGATGTATACTCCTAATAACATCGGGATGTGCTAAAGATCTAATAGCGACTTCATTGAAACAGGATGATTTCTTACCTCGGACAGCAACCCCATTGGAAGATATCTTCAAGTCACTATTCTGGTAAAAGATTATTGAGTTTGGTAGTCCAAAATATTGTATCCTTTTATAAATTTTCCTCTTCGCCGAGTGATCCCTTTTTTTTTTTCCTTCTTAATCCATTTCTTGAACAGTTTGCCGTGTTTATTATGCACCCGGTGCATGAGAGATACATGCATATCTGAAGAGCGGAAGCTCAAAGAAAAAAGGAGACTTTATGCACCCGGTCGCCTCTATCACATTGTTGAGAGAAAGCCTTTCAGGTATGCCAAGAGTATTAAAATGTTCATTGCCTCTGTAAGCCGGGAGCATTAGAGAGACATTATAGATGGTTATATAAAGTTATAAACTGAGACTATCGACATGAATATCAGCAAGTTAAAACATGAGTCAAAAACTTCCAATGAACATAACATAACTTACGTTTTTCTAAAAAACTTTGGGAAATATGAGCGATGTTATGGTTGTGACATTGTCTGTGTCAATTTGCATTAATCTTAGAGTGAAAAACAGGTATTTTTAACGTCTGACTGCCCAGTACCACTGTCTACTAATGCAGGTGTGGAAGATTTCCACCCACTGTTAGAACAGCGGTTCCTGTGGATGGGAGATTTGAACACATAGTCCTGTCTTGTAATGCAACTTCTGATCACGCCATTATTTGGATCGAGAAAGAAGCCCAAAAAGCCCTGGATGTAAGTCTCTAGATTGAACAGTTACTAAGATAATAGATCACTTTTTATGTTAGATTGTTTCTCACTTTGAGCTTTTGCAACTATTTTGAAGCTGCCACTCCTTCCTAGTTCATAATGATGTTTGAAGGTATCACCGGTTTATCTATGTTAAAAAGTCCTACATTGAAAAATAAGAGAGAAACATATGGGTTTTAAGGTCAAGGATTATACTAGCTAATTGATTGGATTCAATCTTTTAGTGTGATTTGGTCCATGTCCCAGTTGAGTGGCTTTGGCCCAATTTGTGATTACAACATGGCATCAGAGCGATTGGTGGTGTCTAAATCTTTAAGCTTTAGTGTGGTTTGAGTTCTATAAACGTTAAACTTCCCAACGAATTCCGTCTTTGGAGTTGAAACATTTATTATGTTCCGGTTTAACTGCAATTTTAGTAAGTATACACAATAGACACAAGTCTTCACATCGGCTTCATTTACTGTTATCCAGTTGCTGCAAGAAAAAGAGGCGGCAATGAAGATTCCAGAAACACAAAGGATGGAGAGGCAGCAATCTTTGGCTAAAGAACACAGCGAGGAGTACAAGGCTGCGCTAAGGAGGGCTGTTACGTTGGAAGTTCCTCACGCATTTTCACCCTCTGAATATGGAACCTTTGATGATAAAGACGACGAATGTTCTGATACATCTGTCGGGGATTCCTCGACTGGTTCATCGAAGAAAAGCCGGGGCAGGGAAAATTGGGATGAAGTAATTGATCGTCTGTTTGACAAGGATGATTCAGGTCACATTGTGCTGAAGAAACCTCTTCTTGGTGTTTGATGTTGTGTCTAATGAATTACATATTGTTGTATAAACATTTGGAGGCTTTCATTGATATAACCATCAATTTTTTCTTTTTCTTGTTTGGATTATTTGATTTTGTGTAATTTTATTATGTTATTATTGAGGCTTGAATTCATATGAGGAAATGAGTAGTACTTGTGAGGTAATTCCAGTCAAGTTAGTTAGGTTATTAATTTGGTAATCACAAAATTATAAGTTTCACTCTTAGTGAATTTGGACTGGTTTATCTCTTTGTGATTTTTTGTTAGCTAAGGTCGGAAGGCGGGATTAATAAGTGCACATTATCATGTAATTTTTACGAGTTTTCCTCAGTTTACACTTTCGAGTAGAGATTACGAGTTTTCTTCATCACTCAAGGAGTGCTATTGCCTTCTAGTAGTGCCTAGAGTGGTATTTTTTTTATATGTGAAGAGGGACAAGCTCGGTGACCAAAACTAACACCCTTCAATAGGAACACTCAATCTAGAGATCCTAGCCGCATCATCCATTAAAATTACAATAACATAACCCAGTGGTTCAATCGTCTCATTCCAACCTGTGCTTGGACCATCTACGTGATTCGTCAAGGCATCTGCTACCACATTGTGTTTCTGCAACACATATGTTTAAAGTTTATAAACACATATGTGCTTCAGTACGTTGAGAAAGTATGTGTTTCTGCAACACATATATTTAAAGTTTAAAGTTTATAAACACATATGTGCTTCAGTACGTTGAGAAAGTAGCTATGAACAGATACTACATTGTAACAGAGTCAGTATAAACATGGAATAATATGTAATTTCCTGAAATTACAACTGACTCCTCAAGTTTTGTACTTATTTGCAATTTCCACCTAAAACTTGTCTCTAACACATACTACTACCTCTGATAATCCGATCTTCGTTCCCAATGGCCAAATCAGAGCCCTGATTTCCACTGAGCATTAAAAAAGAATAAAATCTTTGATCTTTCCATTTCTATTCGCTCTCTCTCTCGGTTAACAATGGCGCGCCTTCTCTCGGTTCTGATTCTCGCGACTCTCGCGAGCAACTTTGATGAGCTTTTTGCCGAAAGGTAAATAACGCTATCTTGCATAATTTGCATTTAGCTTGCAAAATTTTGATTTTTTTTTTGCATTTAATTGTTAATTGTTAATATTGTGCACGTATTACGATTTCCTGATTTCAAAATCATCTTCTTCATCAATCTTGCTGAGTGTTTGATACGAATGCTCTTTTTTTGCTAAATTTTGCTTGTTGGTAAGATTTGAATCCCCGTAGTGTAATTTATGCAGTCGAAAGGAATTAAGGATCAAGCAGGTTATCCAAGACCGAAATGTGGATCGAGTTGAGAAGTCTAATGCAGTCGATCCCTCACGAGTTATTCAGCTCTCATGGCGTCCAAGGTCAGGTAGTCTTGTCAATCATTAGCTTTGTTGCTTTCTTTAAGCTTACAGAGATATATTCTAAAAATACGAGAATTCTGCTCTTGTACAATGTTTGTTTGATTTTGTGATTGCTAAGAGCCTCAAAGAATAAAAGAAACATTCCCCCTCCCCTTGACTTGATAACTACAAGGTTACAAGTTCGACTTTTAGTAATAACGGCATATTGGCCTTCTTAACCCAGTGCACACCTTCGGTAGTGACTGCGGTGGTTTTCCTCAATGATCAATTATGAGAAATTTGTGTTGTATGTACATTCAATTTGTTATCACGAATTTTCGGAAAACTTTGAGTGAGGAGTTTTGGTTGTCTAAACATTTTATGTTGTTTTCGTGTGATAGGGCCTTTTTATACAAAAATTTCCTAACAGAGGAAGAATGTGATCACTTAATGGCTTTGGTAAGTCTATGCTCGATACTTTTGCTGTCTTTGCATTCCATTTTATCATTTGTTTGAATAAAATAGTTTATATGAATCTACTCCGACCCTTGGTTTAGGTGCATGCCAAGAACAGTTACTCTGCTGGAAGTAGTGGTGCGGAGAAGCTGGCATCTAATTTGGATTTTTATTTAGATACAGATGTAAGTTCCTTATTTCCCTGATTGCAGATGTAAAAGATTGCCTCTTTGGCCTAATTTGTAGCAGTGTTTTGTACTGGTTCTTATAATTTCCATAAGTCTTCCTGATTAGTTCATCGGATTGGGATGGGGGAGATGGGATTTGAACATAGGACAAATGCCTCGAATGGGGATGAGCTGTCATGATAACCTTCAATATCTTCAATAGTAAGGAATGGCTAAACAGATTCTCATATTTTCGGTAGTAAGGAATGACTGAACATGCAGTTTTAACTTTTTACTTCATTTATTCTGTTATGCCCTTCCATATGACCATGCCACTTCGTTGGTTGTCTGTTTGGATCTAGGATGAAATTGTAGCTAGGGTTGAAGAAAGAATTTCAGCTTGGACCTTTTTGCCCAAAGGTATTGTCTGTTATCATTTTCTTTTTACCTGTTTTACACTATAACTTGTTTTCATAGTGATGTGTTGTCATATATATGCTGCTTTATATTTCCACAGTGAACAGCATGCCCTTAAAGGTTACGCATTTTGGAGTTGAAGATACTAAGCAAAAGTATAATTATTTTAACAAGAATTCCACAGAACTGCAAATTGCACCCTTAGTGGCAACAGTGATTTTATACCTTTCCAATGTCTCTGCTGGTGGGCAGATCATTTTTCCCGAGTCAGGGGTAAGAGATATACTGACACTGTCACTGTTACCATTTGCGTGGAATTGCTTATAATCCTCATCTGAAAACTCACACTGCAGAGCAATATCTGGTCCTCATCCAATTGCATGACGAGTAGTCACACCATCAGACCTACTAAAGGAAATGCACTTCTATTTTTTGCTGTCAATCTTAATGCAACTCCTGACCACAGTAGCTCCCATGCCAGATGTGCTGTCCTCGAGGGTGATATGTGGTCTGCCACAAAATTCTTGTATCTCAAAGCAATCAATCGAGAAAAGGATGCAATAACCTCCCCTGATTGCATGGATGAAGATGACAACTGTCCTCGTTGGGCTGCCAGTGGGGAGTGTCAAAGGAATCCGGTTTTCATGGTTGGTTCCCCCGATTACTACGGTACATGTAGGAAAAGTTGTAATGTATGCTAATAGTTAGCCTCTTATGTATATGGTATACCCAACACTAATTTGTTTCTGGTTTCTTGATAATCTTCATTCATATGAAAGAGTCTGATCTGTTTTGTATAGCAGACATGAGAAATCATATAGGAGACAACTTCTGAGTGTCAAAGTATATTACACATTGCACTGAAAGTTTATGCAGTATTCTGCAATTTGCACAAATATTAGTGAAGTAGGTAGTTTTCTAGAGGGTTTATAATGCTGTCTGGCTTTTTTTTTTAAAAAAAAAATAATAATATTTGTGCAAGAAAGGTCAATGGAGAAGATGTTATGCTCCTTAATTCTGGTTTCTGCTATCTTCTGAGCTTGCATCACACTGCTTTATCATTGTTTCTCAATCTGCAAGTTCTTTTATGTATAAATTGCCTTTCTGGTAACAAATACTACGTTGTAACAGAGTCAGTAGTACTAAAAAAAAATGTCTTTCTGGTATATATAATTTAAACTGTCAAAGCGGGCCGACCTTCTGATATATACAATTTAGACTGTCAAAGCGGGCCGACCTGCTACCTAATTTTGGCAGGCTTTATCGATAGGCCTGTGAAGGCTGCGGGCTAGATTTCAAAGTAACCCTACCACATTCCATGCGGGTAGGCAAATATGCTTTAAACTTTTTTTTTTTTTTTAATAAATTATACCTAACATTTTAAACCATGATTCATGGATAAATATTACACAAATTACAAGATTAAAAAGAAAATAACAACAAATACATTATAAGAATAAAAATTAATAACATATAATATATATATATATATATATATATATATATATTATATATATATATATATATATATATATATATATATATATATATATATATAAAGGGCTTGGCCCGCGGATTGATTTGTTGTCTGCATCGGCCAACTAGCGCGAGATTATGAGCTAGGCTCCATATTTTTGTTGTGCATAATTTTTGTGTCCCTAATCTGCCCCATTAGGGGATGAGTCACGAGTTTCGACACACTTTGACATCCCTAATCTATATCCAACTTTTATAACAATGTGAACTTCAATGATCATTTATATGAAGTTTTCATGAGAGATTATAAATTATAAGAAATTTTCAACATGACAGCGAATAACATTGTTGAAATAGGCACTGACCCACCAGTTGTCCGTTAAACTAATCTAATCACCCGTTATTGAGTTACTAACTATGCAAGCTAATCCCAAGTTATCCTCGTTAACAATCTCCCACTAGCATCCCACAAGGTATACGTGTAAATCTCATGCCTTTTCCATGGGACAATGATAAATCTACAAACTTGTCTGTCACTTTGTTTTGTTCGTGAGAAACGTGATAGATCTGACAATCTCTTTCACGAGGCAACGAAAGATTAACTTGTATGTCACTATGTTTTGCTTGCAAGAAACATGATAGATTCGGACCTTCTCATTCATTGCCAGCAAATGCTTGCTCTTCTTCGTGAGACTTCACAAGGGGCCCTCGACTATCAACTATTTGCTAATTACAAAACAATTTTTATGTTATTTACAATTTATTATGATCCATTACAATTAGAAGCCATCTTCACACAAGGTCTACGCGTAAATCTCATGTCTCTTTCATGAGACAACGATAGATCCACCAATTTGTCTACCACTTTGTTTTGTTCGAGTAAAACGTGATAGATCTGACTCCTCGTTCATGAGACAATGATAGATCGGCTAACTTGTCTGTCACTTTGTTTTCCTCGCATGAAACGTGATAGATCAGTACCACCCAACCCATTGTCAACAAATGTTTGTCCTTCTGCGTGAGATATCGCAAGGGGCCCCTAACCACGTCTTTACGCAAAGACAGTTCATTATTTTACTATCAATTATCAACTATCCGTTAATTGCAAAATACCATTTATGTTATTTAAAATCTATTATTGTCCATTAAAATTAGACTACATTATATTATTGGGAAGTGATATTCAACATTATTATTATTATTATTTTTGCCCGTGCGTTGCACGGAATGAATTTGTTATAATAATTTAAGAATATTTGGATCGATATACAATTATATAAATTATAATATTGAATATTATATAACGCAATTGATAAAATTGATTAGATCTATTATGTTTTTTTTTTTTGTGTTTTCTTTTCTTAATTAGAGCAAATAATAATTGTCCAATTACATGTGCACGGATATTATTATTAAGTAAATATTGCATTTGTTTTCTAATTACAAACTTTCATGCTAGCTACAAAGAGTCAATTTCCGTTTTCATATATATATATATATATATATATATATATATATATATATATATTGCTCCTTCATTCTCATCTCTCTCCTATACAGTTTTCGCCGACTTGTCCCCGTCTGTACACACAGCCAGCTGTCTCTCTCTACATAATCGCATATATACATACATACGTCAATTACATAATTTTCTCTTTGCCGGCGGCCTTGAATCCCGCCGAGCGACGGTGATCTCTGCCGATCCTTCTCAGTGGTACGTGAACACTGTCTGTTTCTTCTGTTAAATTGTGCGGCACGTGTTGATCAAGGATCACATGGCTTCGAACCCTAAGAGAACCTCTATTCGTTGCTTTTCAATCAAGTGGATTTGATTTTGATCCGGAATTATTGCCATTTTCATTTTTCTTGAATAGTGTTTCTTATATGCTTTTGTTTTTTGTTGCTGACTTTTACTTTTCCTTTTTATTTTTTTAAATTTATTTTTTGTATATTTTCATTGCAATTATGTGCTCTGGTTATTGGTTTGCTAGTGCTTTGAGAAGGATTTGCTGTATATAGTCGTGTTGGCGTTGTGGAAATGACTTTTTTGATGGAAAATCTTTGTTGTTGCCATTTTGTTGAATGATTTAAGTGATTCTCTGATTCCATTGGCACCAAGCAGGTGTTATGATCCATTCATTGTGACGTTTCAGGTGGAGTAGAGTCAGGTTTTTGCATTACTACTACAGTTTTAGAGCCTGCAGCTTGGCATTGCTTGTTCCTTTGTAATTTATCATTTCTCTTGAATAAATTAGCACAGTAATGATAAGCAATTGGATTTCAGTGTGCATACATCTGCACATTGGATTCAAGTCAGTCCTTTCTTACCAAGGGAAAATGAGGCTAATTTATTGTCTCTTTCTACATTGCTGATTGGCAGAATTCTTTGTCTGCACATCACTGATTATGTCATCCATGAAACTGTAGCTATGATATATTAGTTTCTTGAGTTTAAGTATTAGCTTTTTGGTGAGTCAGGCTTTATTGTTTTTTACACCCAAGATATTAAAAACAAACTCCATTAGAGGTCGAATCATATGGAAAAAACAGAAGTATGAGGGCTCCTTTTTCCTTAGGTTCCTACATTTTTCTTCAATGCATGCCCCCTACTCCCCTAGATTGAAGTGGCCTTTATCTGTGGGGGCAATTTGGGAGTTGGTGTGTGTGGGAGTTAGATTTTTCAGTTTTGAACTATAAACTGAATTTTCTTTCATTTGATATAAAGGATTCAAATGGTTATCATGATTATAGAATCTTATTCTAGTGTAAAAATAAAAATTTCCTTGAACTTTTTGATGTAGTTGCATTTTATGAGCTATTAGCTGTTGAGGATAGATGTCAGTTGCAAAATTCGGCACTCTTGGTACTCCAGATGCAACAAGATCAGATGAGGGGAATAATTCACTTGACACTTTCATCAGACAAGCTATAGGGAAGGAGCCTCTCCTTTCTTTCTCAAGAACAGGTGACAGCCCAGTACAGTTGATTCAGTTACTTCATGCCTTAGATCAGCCAGGTACAACAGAACTTTCCATTTACCCCAAAATTGCGTATACTATACTAGAGTTCTTTAACTTTTGTGCTTATTAGATTGAATATATTGACGAATTTCCTTTACTTACTACACCTGTTGCAATTAGACAAATTTAGTTGATAAAAATGTCTTATTGGGACTGAATGGAAGCAGATATAATTGATGTAGTAGACTTGTGAGTTGTGGCAAGATTGGAGCTTAGGATTAGTTTTGTTTAGGTGCCTTGTAAATTCTTTGCATTTGATCCAGTAGTGGCAATGGCAATGAAAAAGTCCGAGTGTAAGATGTAAGTGAGGCTTATAATTGGTTGCATTGTGGACAAATAAAACCTAGAGACTGATTAGTTGCTTTTGTTTTCATGCAGATCTTCCAGGCTGGCCTTTGTTGACACCTTTGAAAGTTCAGATGCAAAAGTGTGTGAAATGTTTCCGGGAGTTTTGTTCACCTGTAAACTATCGCAGACATATGCGCTTGCATCGCCGATCTTTAAATTTTGATAAGGTTTTTTCAGTTTGTCTTTTGTTCCTGCTATATTGTTCCAATATTGTCTTTTTAGTTTTAGGTTCACCTTGACTGACTTGGTTGATTATACTCTTTCAATCATGTATCATCTCTCTTTACTTAGATTATATAATTTGTATTCTTTTATCAACAACCCTCTGGATGTCCTTTAATAAATTATATGCACTATAAAGTGTGAATTGTGAATACTGCCCATTGTAAATTGTATATTTGGCCTAATTAGCATTCCTGAAACAATCACACTTATCATTGATTAACAAAACCCTTAATATTTAAATTATCCAGGAGTCACGCAAGTATAGAGGTTTATTGGGTGCATTTTGGGACAAGGTAATTAGTGCGTTTGTTGGAATTTTTTCTTGTGCAAGGTTGTCTTCTAGTTGCAAAATACTTACTCATGCTCTCTGCATGCAGCTTACATTGGAGGAGGTTAAGAAAGTTGCATCATTGAATGATGTCTCACTAAAGGTATATATAAGGAACTTTTCCATATGCTGTGTGGATGGTCCCCAACCTCAATGCAACCGTGTTTCACATATATAGAGAATATAACAAAAAAAAAAAAACTCTTTCCAGGAAATTCCTGGGACTTCACTTGTCAATGGACTGTCAATGTCCATCTGCAAAGCAATGGTTTGGACTCTTCCATCAGTTTATGTGAAAGCAGGCTCTGCATTATTGGTAAGGTTCCTGCTCATTGATGATGTTTCTGCCAACCCCATTTATTCTAGTTCTTATCTTTTTGCTCTCATCTTCTTTCTTAAATCTTAATACTAAGCTGGGATTTTATGCAGGAAATCATCCAAGCTAAACCTTGCAGGCTTCCACTCTCATCCCTTGAACTATTTAGCATCCTTGATGATGCTAGCGAGAGAACATTTTTATGTGCTGGCACAGCAGAAGCGGTGCAAAAATATGTTTTTGATGGTGAAGTTGCAAAAGTTGGCCTTGATCTGAAGAATTTAATTGCATGCACTTGCTTCCTTTTTGAGCAGAAACTGGTATTCTTTTTCTTCTTACATTTCATTCTGAGTTACTCATGTTTTCCTGTTGACAACTGCCACTCTTTATGCATCCAATGTTTCTTTGCATAGGCATATGGACTTATATGCAGATGCATTGTTACACTAGTCATTTATTTAATCTAGTTCAGACATCTTCAGCTGAGGCCTATAGATGCACCCGTTAGAGAAAGTGGTAATTTAGTAGTAGCTGGAGATGGGACATGAAAAAGTGAACTGAACTTGTTTGGACAGGAGTTTTGGAGTATTTTAGAAGATACTAATCCAAAGGATTATGACAGATTTGCATTCAAGAGAAAACCATAGCTAGATTGGAATTAATGCTTAGTTGAGTTGTGTTGATTGATTACATCCTTCTATCCAGCATCGATGGTCTCTGCTGTTCCTTTATGGTTAGGTGAAAGCATGGCTTGTTGACAAAGATGCAGAGGCATTGAGGTGCCAGAAGTTGCTTGTGGAGGAGGAAGAAGCTGCTCAGAGAAGGTATGATTTTATTGGTCATATGTAAGCCTAATCTGTTCTCAAGGTTTGCTTCTTGTTGTGCCAAAATGACATTTTTGCTTCCATACAAGAGAACAGTTCTTGTGACTTCATGTTGCACATTGTCAAGCCATTTTTTTTTATCAACGGATCTCTCTCATATGTATATATGACAGGAAAGCTGAGCTATTAGAAATCAAAAGACAAAAGAAGTTGCGACAGAAGGAACAGAAGGCAAGAGATCAAACAAATGAGGAAAAAGTGGATATCGTTGTGATGGCTGATTCTTTAGATGATCCATTGATGGCAGGAGTATCCAGTCCTCCAGCATCATCTGATTCAAACTCTAGCAGCAATCTTGATGTTTCAGTGGATGACTCCTGCCTAGAAATGGTCCACTTAAATAAAGATCAGGATGTTGAAGCACAAAAGCTTTTCAATGAAAATTTTGAAATGGCTGTTCAGAATGTTGAACCCCAGCTGGTGCTGGCAAAAAGTCAAGAGCAACTTGCTAACAGCCAATGGCAGGTACAAAAACCCCAGAGGCCTGGACGGAATGGTTTTTATGGTAGTCAGAATCATCAAGATTTGAAAGTTGAGCCTGTGCAGAAACATGGACCTCCTAGTGTTAGGGGGCCTGTTATTGATGGCAAGATATGGACAAGGAAAGTTAGACCGGAAAATAATGAGAGCTTGAGGCAGGTGTCACAGAAAACGGAAATAAGCCAAAACCAAAGTGATTGTGAAGTAATGATTGGACTGATATCTGTGCCTGTGAAAAATTGCACTCAACACCAGCATGGCAATAACCTAGAGGAAGCACAAGATGACTCTGGCAACAAACAGGATTCAGAGCCTAAGAAACATAATATTCCTGAAAATCAAAATAAAAATGTTCATTCTAAGTACACAACAAACAGACCAGCAAACAAGCATTGGAGGCCTGTGAGCAGGCATGACGGGGGCAGACAAGATCAAGAAGACGGGGTTTTAGTGAAAGTTGATGATCAAACTTTATCCAGTGAAAAATTTCAGCAATCACATTCCATGGTCAATGGCAATAACAAGAATCATTCTTGTCTACCACCAGAAGGAAACACTCATTCAGAAGGCTTACCATTATGCAGTAGTGTTGCAAAAGCTTTTCTTGCTCAGAGTATGTTCTAATTTGTTTCGTACTTGTTCATCTTTCATGCTGAATTTCGCCCGTCAATGTTAAACATCTTTGGCAATCTTAGGTTCAACTTTTATTGACTGTTTGATCTTATTAAATGAATGTAGGATGGAAGGAGGCCATCTCAGCTGATCATGTGAAATTGGTCCTTTCCCCTGCTCCTGAAGCTCAATGTGACACTCTCGAAGCAACCAGTCCCAGCGTAAGATTTTCAGGAACATAATATTCTTTCTACCAATAATGGACTTGTGAATTAATTTTCTTGTGGAAATCCTACCATGAAGATTAGAAAGGGGCGATCAACAATTCAACAGAAGTACATTTCTAAGAAGAAAAAAAAAAAAAAACCATTTAGGTAAACCAAGAAGCTTTTTGTGGGCTAGACTTGCAGTCCAATTCTCTAAATCGGTTTGAACAGCAGAGGTTCCGTTTTATTAGTGATCTTCTGTCAGGAAATGAAGCTTAGTTTTCGGAGTCTGTTCTATAATTGGTCTTTTGTCAGGGGGGAGAAATAGTTTACTTGTCAACTCTGTTTTGTTTTCATTTTCCTTTTGGAAGTTCTTTTACCAATCCTGATATTACTGTGATAAATTTCTGCGTCGTTTTATTTTTATTTTTATTTTATTTTATTTTATTTTATTCCTTTTTCATGCTAGGACCATGTGATATCTAATGGTTAACCAAACAATGTATGAATATAAACTAGAAGATAGCTAACATAAGACCAACTGCGAGAAAACAAAAAACGTAGTAATTTTTTTTTTTTGTTTGGCTCAAATTTACCATATTTAGTTGGCGGAGAGTTTATTCTAATAGAAAACAAATTCCTTAAATTTGTAAAAAAAAATAAATTCTTTAATTACTTTCACATATCTTTAGTGTAAAAGTATTCGAATCTTCATATTGATTATTCTTTAACTTTTCCCATTCTTTATTACGAACCAAACTGGCTGTAAGGGGAATATAGAAGAAGCAAGTGCAGAAATACGCAACTGTTATTTCATTGAATGATAGAAATCATTACACAACAGTTCAAACCATCAAAATTATTGACCAGTGCAGCCTTCTAAAGGTTAAATGGGAGCTCATATTACATTTATAACTTCCATAGGAAACAAGACACTAGAATTGGGATAAAAATTGAGTACAATACTAAAAACTAGGGTGGTAATGACACAATTTTCAACTAAAATGGTTAAAAAGAATACCAACACAAACAGGTTGTAAGAATTTTCAAATTTTTTTTTGGGTGGGGAAAATGGAAATGTATAGAGAAATCAAGACTTGCCAAACCACAAACTGAATTTCCTTTTCATTTGCTCTCCCCTACACTAAGGAAAAACTTCTGATGACCTTGGATCTGGAACTCAATTTCAAAGTTCAGCAAGCCAGATGAATACTTGTACATGATGCATTGAGGTGTGTAAACAAGACCGCACCAATTACATTATGCCGCCGCCATTTTAACTAACCTCATCTTAAACTTGATAAGAGGACTGCCCACCACCTTGCCATCATCCCCCACCTGACCGAGCCTGCTTACAACATTCAGATTTTCTTCACTCTCGCCCACGAAATTAATAATCTTGAGTTGCTGTTCATCTTGGATGCGAAAAGGCAGGCAGCTATTCTGTACATCTCCTAAGAGAACCATTACCATTCATAGATATTGGTACAAGCCTCCGCTCTTGACCCAAAGATAGAAGCTCCTGCATCCTCTCCGGCCAGACGGAGTTTAGCCTCCGAGCAAAATCCTCAACCTCCCTGTTCATTTCGCAGAAATATTCCCAGTCAGCGGTAATTCTCAAGTTAATTCACAAATTCAAGGACATAGCATAATCATCACACCTGTCAAGTTCTTCCTTCATTGCGGGATCTAACTCATCGTCAATATCACCGTCATCAAAGTCAAGCTTAGGCGACAGTATAGCAGATGCAGAACCTTGCTGCTTAGAAGTTCTACTTGGAGAAGGCACGTCATCAGTGGCACCACTTGGCTGGCTGGAGGGAAGACAATTATGCTCCTGATGAATCCAGATAAATTAAATACAAAGCAGAAATCACACAGTAAAAAGAAAATAGTAACCGACATTAAATAGGAGCATAAAACATTAGTTCACATCACACCAACCTTACTGTTGCTTCCAGGCTCACTACTTGAAGAATTTTTAGCTTGATCTTTCTTTCGTCGATTTTTCTTTTTATTCTTATTAGCTCGTACTCCTTTTGTGTCTGTCAAAGAAATAAATGCCCTATGAACTACATAAAGTTTTAAGAATAATGCAAGTGCCTAAATAACATGGAAGTTTTAGGTGGAGACTCACACATATAATAAAAGAGAGTTTTCAAAGAGCGTGAAAACCAAACAGGATTGTGCCAAAAATAAGGTCATGATAAAAGTGCATCAAAAGGTTGACGAGCATATGGAGCCACAGATGTCATGAACTACAGAAGAGTCCAATCCAAATACAACTGTCATGCAAACACCAACTAAATGGAAGCTCACTTCAATGAGACATTGTAACTCTCGGAAAAAATAATAATAATAATAAAGAAAACATTTCAGTAGTGCAAATAACTTAACTATATTGCAGTACATCATGTGGAAAGTTAACAAATTCCTTTATGAGAAGTGTGTCCAAAATTGTTTCTTAGATACCTCCATCTCCACCATTTATGAATGACAAAAGATCATCGACGGAGCGCTCATCCAAACACTGCTCTTCTTCCACCTCGACATTCTGGAAGATATGGCTAGTATTTAATACTAAACTATCATTTCTGATAGAATGTGACCTTCAAATTTAAGGAAAGAAAGAAAGTACTACTATGAAAAAAAAAAAAAAAAAGAAGAGGAAGAACAGAACCCCATGTCGGCACACCTTTAATTTCTGTTTTTCTTTTAACTCTTTCCTTTTACGTGCATAAAGTCGATTGAGAAGTCGGATCCGTGGATCGTCAGTCATATTTCTCAAGGGCTCCAATTTCTCTTCCTGATAGAAAACCATTTTTATGTCGGTAATAACAATGTGATGAACATGGTTATAAATACTGTGCAGATGATTTTAACCTCTGTTAGGTCATCAGGTAAATGGAAGGTTTCACGTATTTCCTCAGGACTTTTGCCTTCAATCATCCGAGCAAGTGCACGGCAGGTAAGATCAACCAAAGGCCTCAGCTGGAGACTATCGGCAGCAGAAGCTAACTCACATAACTTATTTGTATCCAACCGGATGAACTTTTCATCATAAGTTTTGCGTTCCTAGGTACAAAACATAAAAGGCAACCACTAAAGTGAGAGCTTACATCTCCAACAGGCCAGTACACGTACAAATGCAAACAAACAAGAAGCCAAAAACAGACCTTATTAGAGCGACCTGGTAATTGATGGAATCGGCAGTAATCCAGTATTAAGCCCAAGATAGCAGGATTTACTCTTTGAGGTAGTGTTATTGCATAATTTTTGGAGGAACCCATGCCAGATTGAAGAACTTCTCTACAAATCATAGGGCAAAACATTGCGACCTCTTCCTCTACTTGTTGAATTGAACCATCAGCAGTTTGGAGCCAGATAAATGACTTCATCTTGAAAAATAAGTAACAAAGTCAACTAAGCAGAGAAAATGTGAAACTTCATAAAGAGAAAACAAGTGTATTAAGCACGAAAGTGATATAATAATCCTCATGACTTGAATATTTAAGGAAAGCATAGACTCAGTTCTCATTCAAAGATAATAGTGACTACTCAAGTTGGTCAAGTATGATTACACAAGGAAGGGCATAAGGAACCATGGGTATGACTATTCAACCCACTCAGGGCGTGTATTATCACCATCAAACACAATGATATAAAGCATAAAGAGTTTTGAAGGATGTCATTAGTCATTCAAGAAGAAAAATGACAAACACCCATCCTACATACCTCTGGTTTGACGACTGCCATGGACCTTTCTGGCAGGTGATGAAGCAAGAATGATGCGATTGGCCTTCGGAAAAGAGCAAAAGTTCTTCACCATGTAATCACTTCCCCGCTCCAATTATGCATCTGTGTACATTCACAACGGAAAAAAAAAGGTCAGTTCTTACTATTCTTTTCAATGGAAAAATATCACGCAATAGTGGACGACAATTTGTACTATGGAATAGAATATCTGGACCATTACATCTCTACTTCTCCATTATAAGTTTATAACCTTTACTGTGCGGTATGCACTCATATATGCTTGTTATGCAAAGGGAATGTTATCCCCGTGATAAGGAAAATAAAATTAAAATTACAAAAAGGAAAAAAGTCGTTTCACAGATAACGACAGGAAGAATTTTCACTTTCAAGGAAATCCCTAATTACAGAACCAAATAACTTCTAATTATCTCCTTTCGCTACCAATCGGATGCCTCCCTCAAGTCTTCTTTAACTTCCAACCAATCCCGAAACTAAAAAGAACATGAGAGGGGAAAAAAAGAAGATTAAAAAAAAAAAAAAAAAAAAAAACCCTAATACCAGATAGAAAATGCAGAATTCAATTGTTTGAATGTGGAAGATTTTCTCCGCCCAAACAGTGATCTTTCCCGGCATAAACATATGGCATCATGGCATCATCAAGCGCTCTCAAATTTAAAGCAAGAGCAACAACTCCAAACTTCATCAACTAGCACAACACATATTCTACCATACTTTGCACTCCAAGAATTAAATTCATCACCACAAATCATTTCAAATTTTCAACACGCCACTTTAGTCCGACAATCACAGTTTGCCCTTGCAATCAATCACTTCAACGTCACTCGCACAACATTTCCACCTCCTAAACACCAATCATCTTAAAAGTCCTATTTCCCACCATCCCACCCTGTCTATGCTAGATGCCAAATACACCAAATAAATCAACCAAGCTACAACTGTTCTAAATCTTCAAACCACACTTCAATTCAATAATCCACCTCATTTAAACTCACTAAGAATCAAGGAATACGCGTATCGAGTACCGACTACTCCGAAACTATCCATCAAAACCGAACTGAAAATTTTACATATTTTTAAAAATTAATTAAAACACACGCGTTGAGATTAGAAATGAAAGATGCACATACCGAAAGTGAAAACTGAATCCAGGACAAGAGTGAAGCTGTCTGTAGACTGCTGCGGGAGAGAGATGACGAAGAAGTACGGCTAGGGTTTGAGAACGCGAAAAAAAATAAATCAAAATAAATCAAGAAATAAGTAAAAATAGAAATGGGGTTAAAAAATGGAAAGCGGAAATATTCTATCTTTAGGAGGAAGAGGTTATGTGCGCTTTTGTGTTGTGTTCTTGTGCCGCCACGTGACCCTCAATTGTTCTTCCCCGATTAGCACGAGGTAGCGGTTAAGGCTTTATGATGGGATTATCCATTGTTTTAACAGCTTTTAAAAGTTTGCTCAAATTCTCTACTTATATTAGCAGTTGGTTTATTTACTGTCTTAAGTAGTTAATTTGTTCAATTTCATTAGTATGGAAAATATTTCTCGGATGCTTATATATTATTTGATCACATCCTCAGGCACGATAAGAGAGTTGAAGAAATTTGGATAACTTTTGCAGAAAGAGAAGTGAAGGAACTAGAGACAGCTTGATCTCAAGAACTGGATCGTGGCTAACATAATCGAGGAGTCTGATGGAGATGAGGGCAAAGATTGGCCCGCCGGTTTGTTATCATCATTTGGTGGCTATGGGAATGGCGATGTGATAGTCTTCAATGGAAGGGGGGTGGCTGTGCAGCACAAGACTAACTGGATTAAGGAAGTTGAGGAGGTTCCTAAAAAAAAGAGGAAGTTGAGGAGGAAGTTAATTGCACCTTTGTTCATCAAAATGACAGTATGATCGTGATGCGAAGAAACAGAGTCTTACGGCTTCGATGGAGTGCGCCTTCAGTCTATCGTTTCACGCTTAATGTTGACGGAAGTGTTAAAACAGGACTTAACAGAGCTGGATTCGACGGTGTTATGAGAAACAACACAAGAAAATGGGGTTGGAGGTATTATGTGCAGAACGACATATGGGGACCTTCTCTTGTCGAGACAAGGGCTATTGTTGAGTGTCTAAGTTGGGTGTGGCAGAAAGGTATCCGTGACTTGGAGGTCCAATCGGATGCAAAGAACATTGTCCAATGGATCCAAAAGAACTCATTAGGGTGTGGTCCTATTCGCCAATGCATCGAGAAAGCGAAATGGTGGATTAACAGGGATTGGAGGATTTCACTTCTGGTGGTCTACAGTGAACAAAACAAGGTGGCGGACTACCTTGCGTCGTTTGGAGCTCTTCAAGTGGATGAGCGAAAGTTTGTTGATGACCGCCCAATAGTAAGCCAGGCATATCTTGATGATTTGGCGCATATCAAGAGGGCGCGTAGAGTGGTGGAGACAACATAGTGTTTGGCTCTCCAGGGGTCCCCTCCCTTTCTAATTAAAAAAAAAAAGAATTTAATTAATATAAATAATTAAATATTGAAAAGTCTAATCAAATGATTTCACTCGAATGATATAAAGGAAATATAATTACTGTAATAAAATTAGATATGATATTGTAAAATTTCTTATTTTTAAAAACTATTTAATAACTCATCGTTTTAACTTGAGTTTTCCAGGTTAGGTTCAGTATTGGACAAATTAGATTGTGGCCTATGACATACATTGCAATATAAATCATGAATAAATGTCATTTTTAATATATTGAATGCACATTATTTATATATTGAAAGTTTATTAGTATTTGATATACTACCAAATAATAAACTTTCAATACACAAAGAATATACCTTAAAAAATGAACTTTTAGTATATTAAAAATGTATATTATATCAGTGGTCCATCTGATAAGGTTGACGATGGCATAATAATTGTCAGTATTGGGCCTAGGCCTGGGGTTTGGGCTAGGTCCAGTTGGCAACCTAACTTACTGGATTATGGTTGGTCAATCATTATTGCATGGACCATGGTCCACACAGCTGTGTGGACCAAAAATAAAAAGTACATTATTTTTGTATTGAAGGTACATTATTTTTGTACCGTAGGTACATTATTTTAGGGTACATTATTTTTGTACTGAAGGTACATTATTTGATATATACTATCAAATAATGTACATACAGTACAAAAATAATGTACCTTCAGTACAAAAATAATGTACTTTTTATTTTTGGTCCACACAGCTGTGTGTACCATGGTCCATGCAATAATTTTATCTGGGTCAGAGTGGATTTTAAGAAGTTGAAAGAACTACGTGATTTAAGGTAAAAATAATGTCTTGATTATTTATCAAATCAAGATTCTCCAGAACTGTAAAGTTTATAAATTTTTAAATTAAAAAAAAAAAAAGAAGAAGATAAATGAATATAATGGAAGTAACTGTTATTTGATTAATCTGCAGAGTTGTGAATCTCTTCACTCACTGTTTGCTGTACAGTCAACTTGGACCTGCCACCAAAGAAAAAAGAAGGGAATATCCATCCAGGGCTTAATCTTTAATATCCTCTATTTGATGATAAATATACAAGTTTGTTTGATACAAGAACCATCTCAGTGAAAAAAGCAGCTATTAACTGAATTACTTGACGTCGTCATCCCCAAAACAAGCAGATCGTTCAGTAATGCATCAGTTAAGTATGATCAAGTTCAATCTTTAGCACTCAATTTTGTACAAGCCGCTGTGAGGTTCGGGGAAGGTATCAGTGACAGCAGGTCAGTTCAACATTTGCAGGGGAAGAACTAAGAAGAAGCTTTATACTTGGAAATGATGGCAAAGTGGGAGGTCAAGCTTAGTGTATCTTGGAATTGGAAGGCATTAATACCTTTGCTCGAGTGATGAAAAAGGGCGAAAGGAATCCCCGGAGAGAATTGTTACACCAGCCAGCGCTGTCTCCAGTTGGTTATGGTTGACCCTTATTGCAAACGCCAGCTTCCTTTACAATGATTTAGACAATTATGAAGTAGACCTGTTAAACAATGTAAGGCAACAGGTTTCCCTTGCATGCTTTTTTTTGTTTTTTTTTCTGAAAAACAAAATGAAAAGGAATTAGTTCACGTCCCTCCTGTACGACCTGCAGAGGGAGGGCAAGGATTCAGATCTAGTGATGGGACTGGTTTGTCGTGATCCCTTAAAAGTTGCTGAGTAACACGATTAGCCAAGACTGACTGCCCATCATTAGTTTCTACACCGGTGAGCCTTCCGAACTGCTTCCCAAGTGCATCATTTTCACACGGTGTCATGTCACGGAAGACATGAGATCCTGATTGCGTCCCTCGAAAGACATCAGGATCCCAAATAAAGCCATTAACTTGCAAGTGGACCGAGTGATTGAAGTGATGAAATGGGATTGCACCAGCCCCTCCAGAGAGTGGTGTGGATGAGCCCGATGTGTTGAGAGGACTTGATATGGGCGATGGAGACATCCTCCCATTTAGGTGTTGAGGAGACCTCGGGTGTATAAGGGGGCTCCCCATTGGAGAGACTGGGCAAGAAACATTCCTTGGAATGTGGATATCACTGAACAAAAATTAAAAAAAAAAATCAGAGAAAAAGGTTACTAATTACTATATACATATAAACTTTTTCCCTATTGTATGTGTGAAAATTTAATATACCTGTAGTGGAAAGTAGATTTTGATACTCTCGATGAGTGGATAGCAAGTCTTTCTGGTTCAAAATTAGGAATATTTCTTCTGTGCGCAATGCCCTGAAAAACAATTCATAAATGACATAGCAGTGAGCTACTCGATATGTGCTATATAGGGATCATAATGTTCAGTGAATGTACAAAATCAGTTTGTTACATCTTTGGAAGGAACAAGAACTAAATGTGATGAAAAATGGGCTTCATAAAAGAGGGGAGACAAGGACTTTTATGATGAAAAGAATGTTCAAAACAAGAAAGAACAGTTGATGGATGCCCAAGAAAGTTCATATCATACTGCGAATTATCAATGTTTGGATCAAAAGAATGAACAGCCTGAATACATACATTATCAGGCATCTAATATTTGTTAAATCAGAAAAACATAACAGAAAGAATTTCCAATATTTTAACAGAAGATAATGACCAAGATACGTTACCTGAGATGTGATTCCATTTGTGCTGGTAAAAGGAGGATCAGATTGTGATTGGACAATAGTAGGCTTCTCAAGAGGGACGGCATTTTTTACAAAAGGATGGTCTAATAGCTGAGCAGCAGTAGGACGATTGAGTGGATCACGCTGCAAGCATTTCATGATAAAATCCTTCCCTTCGTTTGATAGGTGTTCCGGAATTGTTGGAAGTTCTTTACTATTGCCAATCTTAAACATTGCAGCAACCTTCATACCAGAACATGACACAGGTTAAGAAACAAAGATAGATTGCATACCAAACAAATTCAAAGCACACAACTATAGCATGCACTTCGTTACAGTCAATTTGGATATAAAAATATTTATGCTAAATGCCACAGAGACATGTGCATTCATCACGTTAAATGGAGAATTACAGACCCCTTCATACTGGCTCCAAGGAGGTTTTGAAGTGGCCATTTCTAATACTGTGCACCCAAGACTCCATATATCAACAGCAAGGTTGCAGCCATTTGAATTCTTAATGACCTGAGTGATGATAATGAGCAATTATAGTATCAATGACTTAAACAGGAACAAAGGGAATTTTCAAAAGCACTGTATAACACGAGAGTTCCGACCTCAGGAGCCATCCAATAAGGACTTCCTTTCAATGACAAAGGACATGACTGCCCTGTAATCTGCACATTTGAATTATTTAGATATTAAATTCAAAAACTGAGGGTTGGAGAATCAAAGCTTTCACATCCTAACCTAAAGTCAAAGGACAGTGCCACTTGACCACAAGGTCTTAGGCGATTAAATTCAAAAACTATGTAATCAAATTGGAATGCGAAAAAGAAAATCAACTCATCAGTGTTCACAACTAATATAAATGCCACTTCTAAACAAGGCATGCATCACAATAATATAACAAAAGTTGAATTCATGCAAAACTGAGGAAGCACAATCATAAAAGTAAACATTTCTTCCCAGTTAAAAAATGGTCATGTTATGTTAACAAAGTGAGGCAATTTTCTTAAAATCATCATTTCTGATCCATCAAAGCATATGCATTGACTTACATGCTTTGCCATGCCAAAGTCAGCCAACTTGATGCGCCCATTTGGATCCACAAGAATATTTGCTCCTTTAATATCTCTGAGACATTTTAAGCAATATAAAAGGTAAGTGGTTTTTTCTAGCATAGGCTTCAGGAAATTGACATATCACCTAACCAACAAATCAGTGTTACCTATGCAGAGTATTTTTAGCATGTAAATATGCAAGTCCAGATAAGATTTGCTGGGTATAACTTCGAATGGCTGTTTCTCCAAATGCCCCATAATCCTGTAAAAGCTTATAGATAGAACCACCAGATACATATTCCAAGTATATATACAGCTTATCGCCAACCTGATTCAAGAATATATTGCAGCAGGAAGCTAGTTTAGTACAATGACTGGAGGCTTCAAATGGGAATATTATTGCAGACAAACAGCACAAGTATAAATCCCATTAATTTCAAGATTGAGATCTGTAGCAAGTTGTAAAAACTTGTCTAAACATCATCTGAGATAAAACACTACTTCAACAACTTAGAGTTTACAACAGACAATTTGTAAGACATCTTTTTTATTTCAAATCTTCATATGCGGAGAATTAAGATTTATAGAGAAGAATTAATTATTGGAATTTGCACAAATGCACTAACCATTTCAGACCCATAATACTGTACAATGTTTGGATGCCTTAACCGGCTCAAAAATGCGATCTCCTGCAAAACAACCGGATTTAAGAACTAAAAAATGCATTGTAAGTTTTTCTTTGCACATGTTTTTGGCAAATAACTTACTTGGGCCAATTGCTTAGCACTTTCCTTTGATTTTGCATCATCAGAAAATAATGTAACCTCCTTCATTGCACACATTTCACCATTATCACTGAACAGAGGTTTAAGTCAAGAAAATAATAAAAGCAATCAGTGAGATTGTTTAATGAATGAGTGAAGTTCATATGATTACAAAGTATCATAGCAGTTGCCTCACTATAGATACTTAAAATTAAAATTAAAATTAAAAATTGATGCATCTGCATGTACATAAAACACCACATTCATCGTGTAGATATGGTCATGCCAATAAAAAGGAAAAAATGTAAAATGACAATAATGAATATGTCATAAGCATGTACCTGTTAAAACCAACATAAACATGTCCAAATGTGCCCCTACCCAACAACTTTCCCTTTTTCCAGCGTGAGCCAGGACTTGTTAGAGGCTCTGCTCTCCCTGGACTTCGAGGCACTGAGGGAGATGCAGCAGCTGAATTTGAATGAGAAAAATGTGAAGAATTGGGCACTGTTAAGGGAGGAAGGGGCAAGGGATGACTTTGTTGTTTTCCATCATCAGTTCGGTTAGTGTGGGATTCAGATGCTCCACCTCCAGCCCTTGGGTGAATTGGTGTGACGGCACCACTTTGAACTCTGGAGCTAGGTCCAGGACTTCTCATTCTGGGACTAGGATTTGGAGAATATTCAGGACTTCCTCTACTAGGCTGCCAAAATAATTGTCCTGATGTGTCTCCTCCCATTGAATTGTGCCCAGAATTCTGGCCCGAGCCTGGACTTGAACAATAACTAGAACCATGCAAATGAAATTCAGGAAAAGCCTTTCCTGCCCATCCCGTAGAACATGGAACTTGCTCAGTGCCAGTAATTCTAATGGGACTTCTAGAAGGACTGGACATTGAGCTATCCGGAGCACTGCAAAAGGCACCATGACAAGGGACTTGTATATTAGCCACATGACTGTTTCTCCTTTTAGGAGACGAAGATGGGACATGTCTGCTGATGGAAAGATTAATTGGTTCTGTTGGCTCTCTCACACTTATTTGTCCAACAGGCGATTGATCCTTAACATTCACACTGCAATAAAATCAAGAATTATGGCAAATAGTGATGGCCCTTTCGGCAACTATTGAGAAAGGAAAAGTAAAAATAAGTAGAACCAAAAGATAAGCATATCGTTATACAAGGTAGATTTACTGTCAGAATAAGAGAGAGAAAAACAGGTGGATATAGAGTATTTCATTTCTTTTAATGGTTTTCTGTATTTGCTCACCTAGTTGGGCTACCCGCAGCAGTTTTACTCCCGAATTCATAATCAGATGCGAGTGGACTATGCTGTCGTGAATCAGTCAGATCATCACTCTCAACAGAGCATCCACTTGACATTGATGCAACTGCCAATTCCCCATCTGCATCTGCAGGATCCAATCTGCTTCTGATGCATCCAGGCCTAGGTAGAGGCAGAAAAAGGGATGCCTTGGATGCCTTCTCCAGCTTTGGCTTTGTTGATGAACTGATTCCAGAGTCTGTCCGGACTACTCTTGCGGAATGCAAGCCCGGAAGGGGAAGTGGTTGGGCCTGTGGCCTTTCAGCAAAGCTTTGACATCTTTGTACATTTTTGGAAGGTGATGTTGATCTTGATTGAGCTTGAGATTTAGGCCACTTCTCTGCGACCGTGTTATTACTATGCTTTTGAGATCCTCCAGCCCTAATGGAAGACTTACTGTCAGATGGGTTCTTAAACTTTCTTTGTAGTGTATCAATGAAACTTTCTTTATTTGATTTCTTCTTTGGTTCCTTGGATGACTTTGACCACCATGAAGGCATGTTTCTTGGTGCTAAGAAATTTCAAATCAAACACTTGTCAGAAAGTCACACTTATTAACAAAACATCAAATATAAGTAGAGAAGTCAATAGAGATTATGATCTACTGTCAAATATATGGTTCTCAGACAGTCAGACCTATATCACCTCAAATCCTCAATACCTTTATTACGTGCTCACCTTTGGACTTAATAAAGTACTTTAGAAACAAGAGCTTACACTTTACAGAATAAAGTATCATACATTAGAAGCTCATCCAGAACAGCCAATCTCCCATCATTTCAAATAAATACGGAAAACACGGAGAATTGATCAATTGTCAAGTAGCTAGGGTGCTGGATTTTCATTATTAATGTAAAGATCAAAGATTGTTTCAAGTTCCTAACTTCTGGCCCAAAATAAGTACTCTATATACGGATATCATGGCAACCAATAAGTGAATCTTTCTATATCTAACAATAATTAGGTATAGTTTGCCCCTTTTTTCCTTTGTTCACCGTTTCTAGAAATTTATTTCCTTTTTAAATATTGCAAGAAAATAATTCCATTAATATGTTCCCTGCGCCTGTCACTTTACCAACATAAACACACTTTATATCAGATCGCCTTCAGAATAATTCCATCCTCTTCATTGGAATTCCCTCAAAATGGCACCTAAAACTACCTTCCTCCATTTTCCCCACCTTTACCAACTTTTCATTGCCTTCAACTAAATGAGAAACTAACTGATCCAACTGATCCCCAAGTATTTTAGAAAAGAAAACAACTCTGATCTCAACAAATCACACAACGGCTATTTATCGCAGATCTAGCAAAGCATCCAACCACAAAACAGCTAAAGCAGAAATCTCTCACATAATTTAGCAAATCCAACAAGAGTTCGGAAATGTCTAACGGAGCTCACCTCAGCTTCTTAGCTGTCACATAGCGCGAAAGCAGCCAGGTCGCTGCCAGATTGGAGCTCTGTATCAAAAAGGACAGAGCTCAAATGAAACCCTAGAAACCTCACTCTGCGCCCGCCTAACTGCGCTTCCAAAGAAGAAGAAGATGGAGAAGAATTGGGAGAGGCTGTGAAGAGATAGCGTAG
This sequence comes from Ipomoea triloba, assembly GCF_003576645.1. Classification (NCBI taxonomy): domain Eukaryota; kingdom Viridiplantae; phylum Streptophyta; class Magnoliopsida; order Solanales; family Convolvulaceae; genus Ipomoea; species Ipomoea triloba. The sequence goes on from NC_044927.1 coordinate 27,019,916, forward strand.
AGTTGAAGATTGAGAGAGAGAGAGAGAGAGAGAGTGATTGAAGTGTTGGAGCAGAGAGAAATGGAACTTCAGAGCTGTCTCACTGATAATTTTATTACGCAGTATTAATGATGAAGCAGAAATTAATTTTATAATTATGAAATAATTAAAAAGTTTCGATTCCGTTTCCATTGCTACTTGCTAGTTGCTACCTTCCTTTTCCTTTTTCCTTTTCTCCTTTTTCTTATGTTTCATGCAATAATACCAATTATCCATCTTTATTCTAAAATGGAAAATTTTATATAACGTTAAAAAAAAAAGTGTCAATTTGAAATCTTAAATTTAACAAATATTGTAATTAATTTATAATTGTTTATACAAATTATAAATACATATAAATATCCAAAATAAAAAAGATAAAGAAAAGTTAAATACACTGGTTTAAAAACACATGCTTTCCTTAGTTGCTAAGTACTGCACTTGGTTAGTAGCTACCGAACTTTAACTCTTTATCCGTAAGCATTTGATGCTAGTTTGGTTAAAAGGAAATTTTTTATTTTTTTATGTTTTTGTCCTTTGAACCTTTATTTTTGTTGTAAATTTTATTTATTGAGTGTTCACAATTTGATTGATCAATCACTGTTTTTTTAGAAAAATTGAATTGTCTAATAAAATAATATCACCCCATGATATGAAAATTGAAAGGAAAAATTATGAGAGGTATATAACATTACTCTAGTTAAAAGTAATACTGCTACAATGTTATTTATTATGTTATTTATTTCCCTTTTTGTTTTAATTTACAAGTTAGGGAACAAGTATAATTTGAGTTGGACAAAGAAAGTGTTAGTAAGCATCAAACTTATGATTTTTTGGTATAAAGAGATATTCTCATCCCTTTCAGAGATTTTTTTTTATGCGAGAAATTTGTAATCACTACTCTATATATTTTTTTGTTTGAAAGAAATATCTCTATTATTTAATTAATTAAGTGCTCCTAGAGATAAATATAAGTATTGGGCCGCATGGCTTGGTGGACCTAAGCCTACATGAACACTATCTCACTAGGCTTTCCGGAAGTAGACATATGACTCTGTGAGTTGACTTCATTCTTTCATTTTCTTTTTCTTTTTTCAAAAACAATGAGATTTATTGTGTATTTTTAGAGCTTATTCATCTATAATTTTTTTCTCTGATTTTGAAGCAAAAGAATTGATGTCGAAAATAAATTAAATGAGGGAAAGGGGGGAAAAAAAAGGAGCAAGTTTAGTGTTATAACTTTTTTTCTTTGAATTAAAAAAAAAAAAACAACAAAAAAAAATAGTGTGTTGCGTGCATCAGCGCTGCCTAGCGGGTGACCATCAACTTACCGCCATTATAGTTTTTCTTTTTCTTCTTTTATTTTTTATTTGTTATTTTTTTTATCCTACTTGGCACACATGACAAAAAAAAAAGTTATACTACATGTACTTCCAAATTATACTTCATGATGTGATAAACAAGAATTGTATATTTTCATCATGTGGATCACATACAAAGTGTTTACATCCAGTATTTGTGAGATGGGAGTAGAAGTTAAAAAGTAAGAAACGAGTTCATATAGTATTTTTCTTTAAAAAAATCAAAATTGAGCTATTACAAATGCATTCAATTTATATGGTACTTACTTTTATTTTTTATTTTAAAAATATGTTTACTCACATTCATTTTTTAAATTCTTTATTGTCTTTTATTTTGTAGTTTTAAATTTCAAAAAAATAAAAATTTTCTGGTCGATAAACTATATTCGAAATGCAACATGTACTTATCCTTAAAATAAATCATCAACTTGTCAAATGATTGGTTGGTTTGATAATTATATTGATTAATCTAAAAGCAAACAAACACACAAGATTTTGATATATCAGAATATGATGGGATATAACGTCACATTCTTCTTTACCATCTCAACAATATATCCTCACATTCCATCTTTAATAGGCTAAGATCGAATATGACAAAATCTTGTCTACAATGGATTTCATACCAAACCTAATCACACTTCTAATAACAATAGAAATCCTATGTTTAGTTAATAGTTATTGATTCGACTTAGGGGGTGTATTCAATCATGACTTTCATAGATTTTTAAAAACTTTTACTAACTTTAAAAGTTTGGCGGTATTCAATTTAGACTTTTAAATACTCTTTAAAAGTCTACCGGTATTGGATCCAGACTTTTCAAAACTTTTTAAAAGTATACTGGTATTCGATTAAGACTTTTATAGAGTATTTAAAAGTCTACTGGTATTAAAAAGTTATTAACTTTCATAGATTCTGTCAAAATAGGATTTGTGTAAACTTTTTCTTCATTAATATAAATAGATGAAATCCGACGTTTCAACCACAAACTTTTCAACATTCTCTACAGACTTTTTATTCTCTCTATCTAAACCAGAAGAATTTTTCATCAATTTTAGGGTACGTTTCAAAATATTCATAGAAAAAAAAATGTTGCGATCGCAACAAAAAAAATTGTTGCGATCGCAGCAAAAACGATCGCAGCAAATTAAGCTTGCTGCTGTTGGCAGCAAATTTATGCTGCGAACAGCAGCAACAACAACATAACTATTTTATTTTTTTTTCAAAATACATAAATATTTTGTTTGAAAATATAATTTATATTTTATAATTTTTATTTAATTAATATAATTTAATATAATTGTATGTTAATTAATTATTAATATATGTATTTGTGTTAAGTTGATTTTTTTGAGAGATTAATATACTCTATTTTTGACAATCAATATTTATTTTTTATTTTTTTACAATGCATTAATTTATTTATGATTTACAAAAATATACTTTTGTAAGAAAACTATAAATAATATATTAATAGAAGTTATGGAATGTTTGTGAGGGTGTATTCAATTTAGATTTTTTAATGATTTTTGTAGACTTTTTAACATGAAAAAGTTTTTCAAAGTTTATAAATGTTTGTTGTACGGATATTTATAAACTCTTACAAAGTTGATAAAAGTTTAAAATATTCTAGAAAAGTTTACAAAAACTCTACAAAAGTCAATTAAAATACATCATTTTAAAAGTATTTGAAAGTATTTAAAAGTCTTGATTGAATACACCCCCCTTAATTTATTATTTATAATAATAATAATAATAATAATAATAATAATAATAAGAAAAAATGACATTTTTTCCTATTAGTTATACTAGCAGTTGACCCGTGCGATGCACGGAATGAAAATATATCAAGTCAAAATGAAATATTGGCGAAAACGAAAAGAAGATAAAACAATATTAATAATGACAGAATTTATAAATTATTAAAGACCTCTTTGTAAACTACATTAGTAGTAGAATTACAATCTTGTTTTCATTCATCACATACTAAAATCTTCAGTCCGTCTAGTTGACTAACTCTTGATGCGGCAACATATAATTGGCCATGCACAAAAACTGGTTAATACGCTCAACGGGGTAACTAAGGATGATTGAAAAACTCCAAATAATTGATTTGGAGTTTGAATTGAAGATAACCGATTATGTTTTGGAGCAATGACATTCTCATCTTGTATCGAATTTTCATTTTCTACATAACAAAAATAAATTCAAGTGACAGTTTTCCTCCCTGATACGGAATATGTTAAATGGATATATTTATCCTTAAAATAAATATTTCATTTATTTTGTCACCCCAAAAAATTATGACCACGATTTGGTTCAAACCGAACAGCCACTATAGCAACAAAACTGAAAGGTTCCGACTACAATTTAGAATCGGTACCCAATATTTAGAGTTTATTAAAATCGTGAACCAAAACTGCTTATTCATGTTGTGAACTAAAAAAAATAAAATACATTACTTATTTGATTTAGACTATTTTTAAAATAAAAACAAAATAAAATTTTAAAAGAAAGTTTGAACCAACAATTCAAACTGGATCCAGAATTGTAAACCGACGATTCAAAATCAAAACTAAATCGCAGACATATATATACTTATATGTGAGAATATGAATAAATGTGAAAAAGAACATACACTATTTATAAATATTACGGAGTATAATTATAATTCTAAACTAATGATAGTAGTTGTTCTAATTCGAAGGGGATTCAGATTCACATAATAATTTGCATGATTCACTACACATTGTGAACGACGGAGTATCATTTAAAATGGAGTAAATACCCAAAATGGTCCCTCGACTATAGCTTAATTCACAAATTGATCCTCGACTTATGATTTTAACCAATTACATCCTTGACTTTGCAATTTTTACCTAATTTAGTCCTCCTTTAATGAGTCCGTCAACTGGCCGTGAAACACAGAGATAGTCACGTAATTTCACATGGGCACTTTATTTTTCTTATGCCTTCATCAGATCTAGCCTCCGGAACTGAAAAATCATCACTAGCAAATGCATAGATTTTTACCTGAGATGTAGAGCTCACATTTTCACTATCATCATCGACTTCTTCGTCCATGCTTTGCCGTCCACCCCCTACCACACCGCCGGTCAAGCTTTGCCACCGATCTACTGGTGCTGCCGACGATCGTAGCCGCTGGAGGTCGCCAGAAGCTCGTCGGATTCATCGCCTGCGATTGTTGTTGCCGTGAGGAGGAAAACAAGGTGGAGACTGGAGAAGTAATTGGCCGTGGGAGATCCGATCGATCACCGCCGCCCGTGCCACCATCGTCGTCCCCTCCCTCTCCCTCCGTCACCTCCATTTTCAATTTCGCCACTCATTCCGTGAAGATCTGTGTAAAATTTTCACATAAATTAAAATCTGTCGATTTGCAGCCATGCCTGGTGTCAAATGCTTCAATAATGCCTTTATAGATACAGATATGAGCCTCAATTTCTTTGTGCTTTTTGGTGGGCAAATTGTCTTTGTAAGGGAGGGGAGCTTTTCGGGAAGGTCGCTAAGGGTCGTTTCAGCGAAGATCTCAGCCGTAAGTATTTCCAGCAGTTGATCTCCGCCGTCGGTTACTGTCACTCGCGCGGCGTTTACCACCGCGACCTAAAGCCCGAGAATCTGTTGCTGGACGAGAAGTGGGACCTCAAGGTGACCGATTTCGGGTTGGGTGCGGTGAAGGATTAGGTCCGACCCGACGGCAGGCTCCATACCTTGTGCGGCACCCCGGCTTACGTGGCGCCGGAGATTCTCACACAGAAAGGCTACGAGGGCGCAAAGGTTGATTTGTGGTCGTGTGGCGTCATCCTTTTCGTGCTCACGGCGAGATTGCTTAGAGTATATGTGAAATTACGTGACTGCCCTTGTGTTTCACGGCGAGTTGACGGGCTCATTAACGGAGGACTACATTGGGTAAAAATTGGAAAGTCATGGATGTTATTGGTTAAAATCATAAGTCGAGACCAATTTGTGAATTATGCTATAGTCGAGGGACCATTTTGGGTATTTACTCTTTAAAATGTTAACCGAAGGTACGTATAATAATCTATTACACCTATTATATAATGTACACATATAGTTAGTGCTAAAGTCTAAAAGTCTATAATGGAATTTTTAAAAATAAGTTGGTCAGCCTATATGACAAGTCCAACCTGTGGGAGACTAACAAAATAGTATAATTTTTAAAGTGAGAGCTGCTTAAGTTGATTAATAGCCCAACTTCCCAACTTGAGTTTCCTTTGCTCTCTACAGAAGTGAACAACTCTCTCTAACATCTGTATGGTGGGAGAAATCGGCAACTTCTTAATGAAATCTTCAAGCTCATCAAAGTATCCATGCCGACCAAACAGTTCAATCATGGATTCATAATGCTCCAACCTAGGGGTAATCCAATATTTATCACTCATCAAATCAAAATACTGTCTACCTAACTGTACATGACCCTCACGAATGCACACACGAAATATAGCTTGGAACGTAGTACTGTCTGGTCTAATTCCCTTCTCCTTCATTAATTCGAATAATTCAAACACATAGTCACTCCTCCTATTATGATAACATCCCAGCATCAAAGAGTTCCAGAGAACCAAATCCTTTTGAGGTGTTGCGGCAAAAATATCGAGAGCATAGCCAACACAACCACATTTGGAGTACATGTTAACCAATGCTCCATTAATCACAATATCCATCTCATAATCATTTCTAATAATGTATCCGTGGATTTGTTTGCCTAGTTTCAGAGCAGAAGTATTTGCACAAGCAGCCAAGAGGGTTCCAAAAGTATACTTACTTGGTATTGTCCCTCCTAGCATGTCTGAGAAATTCACTATTGCTGTTTCGCCCATCCTATGGGACTTATAGCTAGTTAATAAAGCATTCCAAGAAATTGCATCCCGCCATCGACTCATTTCACGAAACCATACTCTTGTCCATCTCAAGTACCCACATTTTCCATACATATCAAGAAGCGCATTGGCAACAAACAAATTGGAGTGGAGTTCATGTCTATACATGAATCCATGAACCTGTTTCGCCAATCCAATATCTGAAAGGGCAGAAGACACATTGAGGACCAATCCAAGAGTAACATGATCAATGTCCCTAGTCTGTTTGCACATCAGAAAGATAAGCTGTAAAGCTTCATCCCATTCACTATTATGCACATAGCCTGCAAGCATTGCATTCCATGAAATCACAGTCTTTTCCGGCATCTCGTTGAAGAGGTCCCTTGCCTCCCTTGTTTTCCCATTCATTGCATACCCTGACAACATCGAAGTCCAATGAATCAAATCTTTTGAACAGATTAAGTCAAAAATCCTTCGAGCACTTACCAAATCTCCAAATTTTCTATACAAATCAATAAGAGAATTTGAAACCACCTTATCCATCTCAGCATTAATCTTAATAGAAAATCCGTGAATTTGAAGCCCTTCTGTGAGCCCACCAATGGCCAAGCAGGCAACAAGGGCATTTGATACAGTAAATGTCAGAGGCACCACATTTGCCCTCACCAACTCTGAAAACAGAGACACAACATCCTTTCCAACACCCATGTCAAGATACCTTCTGATGATTACATTCCATGAAACATTATTTGGATTCTCAATTTCATCAAACATCCTCCTAGCATCATCCATCTCCTTGCATTTCCCATACACATCCACGAGTGAAGTTTCCAGAATTGCATTTCCAGAGAAGCCAAACTTCACAATGAGAGCATGCACTTGTCTCAAAATCCAAACATTCAAGAGAGAAGCACAGGACACAAGAACACTTGCAAATGTGATCTCATTAGCAGAAACCCCTGACTTACGCATGCACAGAAACATTCCCAACACGCTCTCGGCATACCCATTTTGCGAATAAGCAGTAATCATCGCATTCCAAGACCCGCCGTCTCGTTGAGGCAATTCATCAAACAAGTCTTGGGCATCCCTCAAGCAGGTGCATTTTCCGTAAGCTTCAATAGCTCTATTGAGCAAAAACAGTGGCGGGTTTGGGGAAAAGGTGACCAAGTGGGACTCCACTTTCCGGACCTCGACAGCGGCTTTGTTTGAGGCACAAGTTCTGAAGAGATGAGCGTAGAGAGCGGTCGGAAAGGGGAATGGGGCAGCAAAGAGGACGGAGACGGCCTTTCCAAGACTGCCAGAGCGGAGGTGTTTGGTGATTGTGGTGGTTAACGCTTTAACTTCAGCCTGTCGCGGTGGTTCAATGCGATTAGTGGTAACGATCTTAACGTTGAGAAGACGATTCAAGATTGAGGCCTTGTTTGCGCCCATGTAAAATAGAGAATAATTAATACTCCTATAATTTCATCCATTAGATCCTGTATACACAATAAGTAATTTATAAGAATGCAGTTTAAGATCCAATTAGCATATTGTAAACAAGACTTAACTTCTTGCAGGCATACTTAGCTGCTTATATGATTTTTACTTAAGTGCTTAACAATTTTTTATTTTTTTTGCAAATGTGTGAAATGACAGGTAACAGGTGTAGGAGTGCAAGTATTTAGGGACAGGTTGACAAACAGAGACACTGACAAGTAATAAGAGGTGTAATTGTATAGAGGACAAATGTATAGGTTTTTTGTAGGTTTTCTGTGGGTTTTGTATATAGGGATTAAATGTATTTTTATCTACAATATTAATAAATAAATAAATATTCTTATCAAACTAATACAAGCTGTACAGTTTTCAACCTTTTAAATTAAGAACACAAATATATCTTATTACCATATAATTTGTTAACGGCAGGACCTTACTCTTAGGGACTAGCATCTTATTATAAAAACTCTAACAATAAGGCAAAAAGAAAAAGAGAACAAATCAATTACACAGATAAATCCCAAGTTGCACAGGGTTAAGGCAGAACTATAACTTTTATCAGTATATAACCTCCAACTGTTAGGCACAAATACACAATAAATAAAGCATGCAAACAAGGTTAATCTATCTAAAAAAAAAAGATTAATATAATACTTGCATTATACGGAGTAATTTTCTTATGAACCATGAAGTACGGAGTAGTAATTAAAGGATAACTACCCCAGTAGTTCTGTAGAAAAAGAATTTCAAATTACAATTTAATAATTCATTTTGAATTTGTTTGGGTCTTGGAATGGATCCTCTCACCTCTCATTATGTTGACTCTTGAAAGTTCACTTATGGTTTCCATTTGAAACCATAAACCCATCTTTTTGTAAGCAAAAAATCCTTAAGATAACATGTGAATATGATTGTTTCGTAGTTCACCTAGCTTAGTATTCAGAATTGTCGATGAATCCTTTACGGTGTTCTCCCTTCTCACTGTACCCTCTCGCTAAATCGGTGAGAAATTTAGACTAATCTCCATCCTAGTTTGCAGATCTGTTCTTATTATTTCTCTAATAAATTCATTTGAATGTCCGGATTTAGGTTTTCTAGATTTGTTTTGTGTAATTTCTGACATTACTGCTATAAACTAAAAGTAAAGCATGTTGATTTCTAGTTCAAATAACAAAATGCAAGTTATAGTTTTACTTTCGCACATGCAAAGGAAGTAGTGTTGAAAACTATGAAAATCCCTATATGGTACTTATTATTCCTCACCAATTGCGAAAAAACTACTATGAAACATCAATTTTTTTCTCATTTTTAAGAAACTAACATGATTTAGATTTTAGACTAACGTTCCAAAACAAAGTTAATTAGTAAAGCAGATTAACAGTTAATTACAAATTAATAAATTACCAAAGCAGGCCTCCTCTCCACAGGCAGCCAGCAGACTAAGTACTAAAAACCGCATCAATAGAACAATTAAGTACTAACCAACCTTGGTCGACGGTGCTCACTCGCCGAAGCCCGTGATCCTCGGACAGTTCGCTGGCAGTCTCGGTCTCTCAGAGAGTCGCAGCAGCAGCGTAGTGAATTTAGGATTTAGGGTTCTGGACAATTAACAACAATATTATGTATTTATGTTCATAGAATCACAGTTCAAGTGTTCAACACTTCAACATTATCTTCACAGTTCACAAAATAACAAAGCTAAAACCTAAAAGCTTAGTTACTAAAACCTGTTTAGTGCGAATGTGAGAGGGAGAAGGAGTGAAAGACTGACCGGAGAAGCGGAGGGAGAGAGACCGGAGCTGGCAGGAGTGGCAGCGCGAAGGTCGCCGTTGGAGTTCGCACTTCGCAGTCGAGACCGAGAGAACGGAGGAGCGGCGTCGCCTGTCGCTGGTCGCCGCCTCGGCGGCCGCTTTTGACTCGTCTTTGGTCGGAGGTCGTAGAGAGGGCAAGAGGCAGAGAGCAGTCGAGTAGAGCTAGAGAATTAGGGAATTAGGTGATTTGGTTTTAGAAAAAACTGGCCAGTTTAACCCGGATAAAATCCGGGTTGGGATTTTCACCACCCAACCCTCCTGAAACACTGGCTAAACGAGCATAATCCGGCGAGTCGGACCCATTTTGACTTCTATAATCATATCATAATCTATTATCAAAACAAGAAAATAGTGTTTAATCCACCCAACCACCCCTTTGTTTTTATTATATGTTCATACTGCATTTCTTTATTAATGTTTCCATTTGTCACTTGGAAAGTTTGCAAACTTTATCCAAAAATGTATTTCAACATAAGCCGATTATGTGATTCTAACGAGTAAGTGTGCTCTAACTCCTCTAAGAGCATCCTTAATAGTGAAGATTCTTTGTAATTTTTGAGCAGTTTTTGTAAATGTGATTATAAAAGAAAAAATGGGAGAGAAGATAAAAAAAATTGATGTAAAAAACAATTCCAACGCCATTTTACGCGCCCAGCGTGGGCATGCGAATCCTTAATAGTGAATATTTTTTGTAATTTTTGAGCAATTTTTGTAAATGTGATTATGAAAGAAAAAATGTGAGAGAAGATAAAAAAAATTGATGTAAAAAACAATTCCAACGCCATTTTACGCGCCCAACGTGCGCATGCGAGCAAAGGCAAATGGCCTTTATTGTTGGTGGGTCACATTTTCTGCAATAAACTCCAAATTTGCAAGAGTAAAATTTATCTTCTCTCACTTGTCTCTCTTTTTCAACATAGTATAAATTTTCTTAAAAATCGTAAATAGAGCATTGGTTTAGATGCTCTAAGTGAAGCCTTACCCTAACTAACAAAGGATCGCAAGGAAGTGTGTTTCGGGTGAAACCAATAAATAATTATAAAGAAATAAATCAATATCATATTTTACCAGTTCAAATAAATAATGTTGATAGATGTAATATACTCAAACTATGACATACTGATTGAGAGAATTACTTTGTGCTACTAAATCACATGATGATTAACAAATTAATGCTATTTGGTTGGCTCGCTTTGAAAAAAAAAGAATGAAGAAACACTGATACAAAATTTAAAACAAATTTGAAAAAAAAGAATGAAGAAACACCATTTGATACAAAATTTAAAACAAATTATACAAAGCTAACAATATGACATCATCTCAAAAGTTGTATAGTAACATCGTACAACATCCATAGTAACAACATAAACAGAGAGTTAATCGAAGCACAATGCAATAATTAAGCAAATAACCTTAAATTAAGAATTCCAATCAGAACTATATTACGAAAAGATTTAAGAATCCATGATCATCAAGAACTCTTTATCCTTCTCCAGCTTATCCATGGCGCTAGCCTCCAACGTGATCTCCACGTCAATGCTTCTCCCTCCATTTTTCCCTTGATACAAGTACAGCATCCCATCGAATCTATTGTTCGACCCGCTCCGAACACTCTCGGGCTTTCCGAACCCGAAATCAACCTCGTACACCTTAAAACGCGGCGAACTTCCGACGGCAACGCAATTCATGCCGGCGTCCTTAAATTCGAAGATCTTAGGGTTGTTTTCCCATTCTTTGTTGCGTGCTTCGATGGTTTTCGCGTCGTGGGAGTCGATGGCTTTCTGAATGAGCGCCGCCGCGAACTCCGGCGGGTTTGCGAGGAGGGTTCCGGCGGCGGTGACGGTGAAAATGGCCTGGATCAGGTTCCCGAAGTAGCTCTCCGGCATCGGGGGGTCCACGCGCTTGCGGCAGTCGGCGAACACGGTGAAGACGGTGTAGTCCTCGGGCTTGAGCTGGCGGGCGCGTGTGACCGCGTGCCATACGTGCGTGGAGAGGGACTGGAAGGTGGAGAAGGGTTTGGAGCCGTCGGATGCGTTGGCGTTGACGTGGGCCTTGATCTTGTCGATTGCTGAGTCGGAGAACTTGAAGACTTTTTCCCGGAGTTTTGGTGGGCCCGGTTTTGCATCTGTGGGGTCGACGCCGTTGACTGCTGACTTGGCGTGCTCTGGTGCGTCCGATGGCTTGGAGAGGTTGAGCTTCACTTTGGTGTTCCGAGATTTGGTGCGGTCGAGGAATGGTGGGACCGAGATGGAGTGGGCCCCGCGACAAATCTCAGCCCACGAACTCATGAAGTGCCACGTGGACATCCCATCCAGCACCGCATGATTAAATGCTAATCCAATTGCAACTCCATCTTTAAGTTTTGTGAGCTGTATACAGAAAATCAGCTGTATTTATTCGGTCACGAATTTAATATTTTGGGATACTTTTAATAGGAAACACCTAACAATTTAGCCAAGAACTTGTGTGAGAGTCGTGAGATTCAAACTCATGACCTTCCATATAGGAGAATCACTCCATGTTATTAGAATACAAGGTCATTAACAACTTACAAATTAAAAAATAGATTTTTTTCTACTTTTGATATTGCAAATCTTGAATACTTTTACATTTAGTTTCTAATTATTACTTTTTTATATTTACTTTTAAATCTCTGTTACATTTGATTCTTTGACTTAATTTTTTATCACCAATTACTTATATTAGCTTATGGGGTGAAAATGTTATTTTTCGTTATTTTTTCTTAATTTTATCATAAAGGTGACCAGTAATTATAATTTACCCTAAGTCAATTGCATGGATTTTTTTTTACCAATGACCGAAAATTAGGTCAAGTTTCAAATAACCAGATGTGGCAATAATTTTGAAGCGGTGGGACCAAAAGTGAAAGAGTAATAATTATTAACCAAAAGTGAAACAATTTAATTGTAAAACAAATTTGTAAATCACACATTTAGAATTATAGGTTAAACATAAACACAATAATAATTTGTATAAAATGGGCAGTTTTACACTTTTACATACCTGCACAGAGAGGAGTGGGCGGTGAAGCCCCTCCAAGTTCAAGATTTGTGTGTAAGGGATCAGCTCCTTGAACACGGCGGTTCCTTCTTCATTAATGAGGTCCGCTACCGCCACCGCATCCGCCGCCGCCACCGCCACCTCGACGCCGTCCATGTCGTCGTCGTACTCCACTCTAAACACCCCCTCCTCATCTTTCCCCAGTTTTCCGGCCAGCTGGTAAAACTCCTCCAGCACAACCGCCAGCCCATCCTTCAGCCTCTCCACCGCCTCCTCAAACTCTCCGGCTCCGGCGCCGCAGTAAACCAGCAACTTCTGGTTGTAAAAAAAGGCCAAATACGGCAGATCAAAGGTGACCAGCTGGCACTCTTTTCTCCCCAACGGCTTCCCGGGTTTCACGTTGCTTTTTCTCAGCACTTTCACTCTCTTTTCCTCAGGGGTTTCGCCCGCCATTGTTGCAATGGAAGCAAAAGCTCAGAAAAGAGTGAAGAGTTTTGAGGGTTGAAATTGGAATGGGAGAAAATTAAAGGCAGAGCTTTAATTACTTATAGAGAGTGGATGGTTTGGTTTTGATGCATTTATGCAAAATTTATATCGGTCGGTAGGGGCCCAGTGAATACATACGGTGAGTAGAAGCCAGCAAGCTGTCGTCATTACTATATTATCATAATATTATTTAGACTTACTAAGTATGATTACCATAACATAATTTGTTTGTAACCATATTTGGATTGCAGAGCTTGGTGTAGGTGTGAGTAGGTCAAGATATGTAATGTCCATTTATAATTTTTTTTTTTTTTTTTTTGAAAACCGTCCATTTATAATTTGACACAATGCCAATTTAATTTTTTTTTTTTTTAAATACAATTTATTAGTAATAATTGAGGGTCACACAAACTATACCAAGCTTGACTTATGTTTCTCGTATGATTTGCGAACTATTATATAGGAGTAAGATTTACTCACTTTATATTTTTGGATAGTGGTTGCGAGTTTCTCTCGTCATCCAAATATATTAGTAATGAGTTAATACTTCCAATGATCCTCCGAGTATTAGGATTTTACCAGCTGTGGTCCTCCGAATTTAAAATGACTACAATACTTCCTCTAAGTTTAAAAAAATAACCACCCATGGTCCTTTTAGGAAGTCTCGGGGTCATTTTAAACTCGGAGACCACAGCTTGTAAAATCCTAATACTCGGATAACCATTGGATGTATTAACTCTATTAGTAATATAATTGACCACTGAATTATAGAGTTAAGTAATCCAACACTTATGGACAACAACGTAACTCCATTTGAGTTGGTTGAATAATTAATTTGGTAACGATAAGATTCTAATTTCAGACCTATTGGCCTCCTCAGATTGAGCCGCCTAACTGTGCGTAACGTATGTTGGCTTATCTCATTGTGATTCTTTACTAATTAAGATCACAATACGAACTTCACCTAGAGTGTATATTTAATTTGGGTAGTAACTCAATAGTTTGAAATAGTTTATAACAGACTACTAATGTAATGTAATGATATTGAAGATAGAGTAGGTCATGTTAAAGATTTTTATGTATAGTTTTTATAGTGTAAAAACAATATTTTGTGAGCGTGAACCAAGCTAAACTTTTTCTTTTTCAAATACTGTCAATGACCTTGTAGTCTAATAGTACGAAATGACTACTCCAAATGAGAAGTTATGAGTTCGAACTAATAGTAATGAATAAATACTATACTGTAACAGAGTCCGTAATACTGAACGAAACAGAAATTAGTTACATGTCTTTTTAGCTAAGACATAAATGAGAGTCATGCGTTGTAAAGCAACATGGTACGAATTAATGAACCATAATTTCGATTATGTAAATACGTACTGTATTATAGAGCATGCAAGAAAAGCCATGTGATATACCGTTATAAAGCATGCATGGGGCCCCTCTTAATTATGCGGTTGGAAAATTTAAGGAATTTAATAATAAGTAATATTATACATTTTTCCATAATTTCATATTTTCATGATCTGATATTCAATTTCTTACATATATAGTACTGTAATATGTTTTTTTTTTTTTTTGAAATAGTACTGTAATATGTTATTATTGTATTAAATTAATAAGTAAATTTATTTTTAATGTAGGGTGAAATCAATTAATTTATAATTTTAAATAATTAACGAATGTAAAGAATTTTATTTTGATGTAAATAAAAATATATTATTCTTAATTAATACACCAACGCCCAACTAATGTCTTCCAACTATCTGTATCATAATGTCTTGAAGGAACAAGGTTGCCCAGCCAAAGTAACAGTTGAATTTGTACTTTGGAAGTTTTAATTCTCACTTTCTTATGAAGAGTGTGTACTTTTATTACCTAACCACCACAACTAACAAAATGGTTGAATTATTTATAGTGTTTTTTTCTGATTGAATTTCTACATAAAATAAAGGTGCTTTCTTATTCACTATCAACATTTTATTCACTTGTAGTACAATAGACTTAGTTGGCCCAGTCATTATACTGTGGGACCATAGTCCACTGTTTCATTAAGAAAAGAAATGGATGCCGTCAAGTTTTAACGGAGTTTCGTAAATGAAATTATAATTCATCTCAAAAGATACTGTCTCACTACACATTTGGTTTTATATTATCAAATGGATATGTATGTAGTTGTATTGAAAGAAAACTGCAGTGTATATAAAATGAAACTGAATAACAGTTTCACATATTTGAGTGTATATTGTCTGATCCAATAAAACTGTAGTTATATCGAAACAATATTGCAGTTGTGTTGAAAGGAAACTGCAGTGTATTATAAAAGAAACTGTAGTTGTGTTGAAAGGAAACCACATAACAGCTTCACATATTTGAGTGTACAATGTTGAATGAAACTCTATTTATATCGAAAAGAAATTGTAGTTGTATTGAAAGGGAACTACAACCTATATAAAAGGAAACTAAATATCTTATACACACAGAGTTAATGGTGCGGAACGGAGCCGTTTTAGCCGTTTCTTTTCATTGATCAAAATGACGTCGTTTTGATGCATGGATCTGAATCCATTGTCGACCGCGGTCCACAATAAAATTTGCGTAGTTGGCCCAAACAATTATATTTATTACTATATATATTTTTTATGGCGAGAGAAACTCGCAGTCGCTATATGAAAATATGCACTAAATAAATATTATTTCTATGTAATAGTCAACGAACCATGTAAGAAAGGTACATATAAGAGGAAAAATCACACTAGAAAAATATTGTGCGACGGGTTTAGCTGAGAGCATATCGACAATAACTAAACTTGTAATTTTCTGGTATAAAAGTCATATTCTACCTACTCGATCCTCTCTTTCGAAAGTTATTACTATATTTATTTGTTTTTGGATTGGGTTGATCCTTATTACTATATGTAATTTAATTTTGTTGGACCAATCTTTATGTAATATGAGTCAAACCAAGCACTAATAGACGTCAACATTTTACTTCTTTTTTTTTTTGGTGGTGGTTATGAATAAAGTCAGCGGCGATCGGCGGCTGAGAGTTTTATGGTCCCGCCGGACCAACAAAACTGTCGGCTATTTAAGGATTTAAGGAAGGGAAAATGGAAGGTCCGATTAAGGTACCATGTGAAGCTACGTGCAATATCTAAGGGCAGGTGGAGTCATAAATTAACACTCGAATATAAAATCAATGTAAATTGAGTCAATTTAATTTCGAGACTCAAACATCAAATTATATATTTTTACGCACAATGAATCTACAAATCTTAAATGAGACTACTCATTCACTAGATCGAAACTCTGAGGGTCTAAATGAAAATATTTATTATCGACTAGTAGAAATGAATAATGATATTTACTAGAGTTTTATATTTAAAATTGCATTAAAATATTGACTATTTTAAAGAGAAAATGATATTTTTAATCTTTAATTTGTATGTGATGACTGATGGCTTTGACAATGTTCTTGTTGTATTTTTAGTTCCGAATATTGAATTATTTATCCTTTGTCTGATTGTCTCACATCTTTCACTTGCCTTCATCAACCAGCCATTAATCAAAAAATGTTCTTTATTGAAACTTAGGCTTTCTATCATCAAACATAATGACTAATCCAACACTGAATTATAGGCACTTTTAAAGTGAGACAACTAACCCGAGATTATCATTTACTAAACATTAAGTTAGCTATAAATTTGCAAATACCAACCCCAAACACAAACACATGCATGTGACATTAGGTAACAATTGATGTTGTGGTTAACCAGCCACTTAGGTAAGAATTGATGGATGTTAACATGGGTCATTAATGCAAAGAACTATAATTGTAATGTCTTCTCCCAACTGTCGATGTCCACATGGGTGGCTAAGTGAGTGGAGCATGATTATCTATTAGAAGGTCATGAACTCAATTTTTATCAGTACTCTTTCAGTCGAATTTATCCCACAGAGTCTTTCTAGTGTAGTTAACATATTATGTATAGACGACGTATAGTTTGTATGCTATTGCACAAGAGCATAGTTTATATCTCATATGATTTGATGACTAAAAATATAAAATTGCTATATAATTAAAGATCAAAACAAGTAACTGTACGCAGTTACGTTTATGACTTATAGAGGGAAAATGTACTTTTTTTCACAGCAAAATTGTGTATGCAGTTAGTAGGTTGGATCAACCAAATTGGAGGCTCATTTAAATGGGGTTTGTTTCTATATAGATGTCTTCGTCGTAGAGATAATGATGCAGACCTATCCTTTATTGTCATTATTATTGCGTTAATGGAGTTCGTAAAATAACCCAGTGATAATGTAGCTAGCTAGTATAGGTCTTTTCTTTTTTAAAGATCCGAAGAAAGGGACCCCGAAAAAAACACACTAGTCTTGGGTAATCACGTATTTAGAGATAGAAACACTCATAGAATCCTCTTCCGGTAATGTCATTAATCCCCATATCTCGAATCATGTGACTGAGTCTTTCAATACAGAGGACGACCAGATATTCAGATAAGGAGATATAGGCCGGATCACATTGTCTAACACCCCTCGACGGGTTAATCCAGTCCAAATTTATGTGTGACGATTATCTACTTAATGGCGGAACTCCTTAGATGCCACACCTTGACAGTTTCATGATATTATAATCATTAAAAAAACATACAGAAAGTACCAAACCTACGTTCCAGCTTGCTTCCCCCACACCTTAATTATAAGTGATTGCTTCATTCTAAGGTTTTCTCAGTCGGATTTTCTCCTTCTTTGTCAAACGAATAACAGGGCAGTCCCCTTCCTCATTAATATCTTCTATGTCTTCCTCGTCATCGTATATGATATTAATTCACGATCTCCTCGTGGAGAGAGTTTTTCCGTTCATTCTAACACACTATAAGGCAATTCTTGTTGTATATATATTCAAAATAGAAAATATGGGTCAACGTAAGCGTAACGTGTAACGTGCGTGCATTTTGCTATACGTTTCCCAGGTTGTTAGAAATTTAAAATCTTATAGAACCTTAGGTTTGTATAGATTTAATAGATCCCCACCATTCATTAAGGAGATAGAATGAGTATAAATACTGTTTATTAGCTCATTTGTAAACAACCTCTAGAATCTAAGAGTTTAAGTTATCAAATTCGTAATCATCCCATCGTAACTAGTCTGTGACATAGAGTTATGTAAGAATTTTTAAAATAATTATGTAAGAATTTTTAAAATCAATCGCGAAAACATATTTTTTAAAATGGGTTAAAGTTCAACAAATCAAAAAAAAATTGACAAAAGTGGTCTCAATTTATTATTATACAAAAAATTGGCAAAACTGGTCTCAATTTATTATTTAACCAAACAGTTTACTCTTGTGTTCTCTCCCAATTTAAAATTGACTAGACAGAACAAACTATAACGTCATATACCACACTTGCATATACTCTAATTTGGGTTTCCTTCTCCTCTATCCAAAAATAATCACCTTTTCTTTTATCCAAAAAAAATCACAATTTGTATTTCCTATTTACTCGAGATAATAAACCATAAATCAGTTATTTTGTACATTCTATATGTGAACACTAGTAATACACTTACTCTATCAAAATCTTTCAATAACATGTTTTTATAAATATATATTCAAATTAAATGTCTAGTACAAACTTTTCTTCTCAAAAGTTACTCATGTGCATTTGGGCTGTCAAGCTCTGTTTTCTTGATTTGCCTACTACTTATATTGGGCTAAATTGTTTTTTTTTCTTCTCAGAAGGTGAAGAAGATACAAGCAGAGCAGTTCAAACCTATTCAACGACTTATCGATCTAGGTCGAGTCAAAGTGAATTCGTTCTGCTCAATACTATTTTCAACACATTTAGTGCAGACTAACATTTTTGACAAAATCACAAAACTTTCTACAAACTTCATGTTTATGTTACACCCGAACACAAGGTAAAATGGATCAAAAAACAACTGAACTATTGTATTGAGCTTACAAGTTATGACGTTTAAGGTTCATTGTTGCATGATGCAAGATGATCAGGTGATTTCTCACCGACGTTAATGTCTTGTCCTCCCCATTTCTTCATGCGTTCTGTCGTCTGCTTAACCTGCAAAAAGTTTTGTTTTTGCCATCAAGATTCACACAATCTCTATCGCATTAAACCGGGCTTACAAACATCAACCACACCTACCTCATTAGTCCAATTGGTTTTGTAAAGAACAATCAGTAGTAGCAAAGTCTGCATACCAGCCCCTGCTATCATCCCTGCCCAAAGTCCCTGCATTTTTCAACCCCAAATTTGAATTTTGTGCGGATAGAAGTCTAGCATTAGCGCCAAAGATGATCAACCATAGCGAGATTTGAAATTTCACTTACCGTGACTCCTAGATTAGCCACATATCCAAGAACAAATCCAAGAGGAAGACCAAATATGTAATATGAGCCCAAGTTTATGTAAGCCACTAGAGCTTGCCATCCTCCTCCCACTGCAACACCTGCAAATGTGGGGTATTTAGATTGTGGTAAAATGGGAAGGGTGACCTTGTTTTTTAAAGGTATCTTTCAAGAACGACGAAATCTGTAACGTGTTAATACCTGAAATAACAGGCTGGACACTGTTGAGAACCATTGTTATTCCCAGCAGGCCTGCAAGTTTGGCAACTGCTTGCTGCATTTCCTTGCTATCTGTGAATATGATGGCCATATGGTTTCGAGTGGCCAGTACAATAACCGTGCAAAGTATACCAATTAGGAGAGACTGAAAAACTGTGACATAGACTGAATATTTGGTTGCTCTTGGATGCCCTAGGCCAAGCTCGTTTGAGACTCGAACACTGAAAAGAAAAACGAAAACTAAGAGAATGCTGATCTGTTCATAGCAAAAAAAGGAATGTGGTGCTATTCTGGGTGAGAACAAAAAACATTTACCTAATGGCAGCATTGATTCCAATGAACAACATGGCTTCCCAACCATTAACGTTCATGCTGAAATATAAGAACAATGCTTAACCATTAGAGAAGAAATTGGCATGTAAACATAACTTATTTCATCTTAAAGCAATGCATATTCTAGAAGGCTAAAAATGCTTTCAAGATTATGCCTTTTCTCCCATTGCTGAAAGAGATGTTCAGAACTCAACTAGCATTGCTCTACTGATAACCATACAATGCAATGACATGTAACACTAATTAAATGCTCCATAATTTACTTTGAATTCAGAAAGCACGAGACTTGATTGGATTTTGGATACTAAGAATCTGCAAAGCATGCTGTATAATTGAGACTGCGAGTTCAAGGACTCACCAAATAGAAAGGGAGCCAACTGCAATCACAGCATTGTCAAGATGGCCAGTAAGGATGATAATGCTCATCATATACCAAATCTCAAGGCAGAGCATAATTGCAGAAGCAAGAGAGAGCCTAACAAATGCCCAAATATCATTCAAAGCAGTCCAAGACAACCCCTTCCACCCATCCTTACACCACCTAACAACATACACAAATTGGGCTATCGCGATGACCCAATTCGAAAGATCAAACGCCAAGGCAGCGCCAGTCGTACCCCAGCTGAACAAACAAACGAATACCCAAAGTAAAAGAACATTAAGGAGCAGCACCAAGAATCCAATCCAGGCAAGCACATTCACCTTACTCTGTGCCTGAAGAAACTTTTGGGTGGGAAAAGTGACAGAAAGGGAAAATAGCTGAGGGATGATTAGGATGGCATACTCCCCAGCTAAAACAGCAATTTCATCTTCTTGCCCAAGCAACTTAAGCAATGGAGTTGCAAACAAGTAAATAGGCAAAAGAATAATACAAGTTACAAAGAGAATAACAATTGAGCGTTGCATATAAATCCCTAGCATATGAACTTGCCCTGCTCCAAATGCCTGTCCACACAGCGTCTCCAATGCACTCCCCATTCCAAGCTACAACAATTCAATTTACACACTACAATTAAATCAAACCAAATAAACACACATAAACACACACAAAATGCAGTAAATTAAACCAGTAATTGCGAAAAAGGATCAACCATAAAGCCAAAGGAGAAAGTGCCGATAACCGACTGAGCGATGGAGATAGATGAGAGCTCAATATTGCCGAGATGGCCGACGAAAATATTCGTAGCGGAGTTCGTGCCGTACTGGCAAATGATGTTGAACGCAATAGGGCCGCCGATTATCCAAAGCTTAACCGTTTCGATGCAGAAAACCTCCCACCACGTCCTCAGCCCTCTGGCGGGGCGGTAGTCACCGTCATCCGCGTACAGGCGGTGGCTCCGGTCGCTGGAGAAGCCGTTGAGCAACGGCGCCTCCATTCTCCGTTATTCTCAGCGGAAATGAACGTCGGTAAGTGAAAGGGGAAGCTTTTCGCCGGAGAAAATGGTGTCGCTTCAGTGCTCCGAGGGTTTTTGCCCTCGTACCATTTCGTGCAAGTTAGTTACGACTTACGACTTTCGCGGTTTCCTTTTCCTGTTGCTTCTGCATTCTGCATTTCCCTTCAAATATATACCCATCACCATGTCACATGAACCTATTACAATTACAACCCCCATTTTACTAAAATAAAAATAATTAATATTACTTTTATTTGTATTTGTATTTTTTTTTTGTATATTTCATCTTTTGCAACTTGGAATATATAATACTATTTCAAAGTTTTGTTTTAAATAATAAAGCTTGTGACAATTAGACGAGCTCAAAACAATAATGACACTAACTAACTTCCATAAAGAGTAATGATTATTTTGTGATTTAGTGGCATGAAATAATTCTTCCAAAATAGAGGTCATGGGTTCAAATTCCAATAGTTTTTTACGTTATATAATTGGTTAAAACCTGTTCCCCATGCAAGTAATGCAGGATTACTGGCAAAGGTGCTTAATCTCCAGACCTCGGAGTGAAGGACAAATCTCATGACGGACCTCCCAAATGACTTTTCAACGTTCTTGCAGATTGATATCAGGGATGCAAGTAGCTTAATCATCTCCGGGTTTCTCATATGACTAATTTCATGACGATACTCCATAATGACCTTTCAACGCTCTTGCAAATTGATGTCGGGAATGCAAGTACTAGAAGAATCAGATAAATCTAAGGGTCGTCTGCATTTGTTTAAAATTGAAGTACGTAATATAAATATATTTAGTTTAAAAGTTATCTTTGAAGTATGTAATATAAATTTGTTTGGTTAGGCTATATAATTTAAACCAAACACTCCCTCGTTGTTTTGGATAGTGCCGATCTCACAAAAAAAGAAAGAGAAATAAATCAAAAAAACAAAACAAAAGAGAACAATTCCAAGTGCAAGTAAAGTCAACCAAGGACCTATTCAACAAACCTTTACTAGTCTGGTTGTTGATGGATAACATATGACGTGGAAAAAATCACAGCACAAAACGTACCAACTTTACTACCCTGGTGGTTACTTCAGACAAAAAGTATTGTATGACATAAATAAATGCTGCGGAATTAAATTGTGGCCAATGTTGCAAAATTAAACTCAACTCCGGTTTTTATATTCGACCCATTAACATTACCACGCTTAAACAACATTTGGTTTAGGTAATATAAGATTATCTAATCTAAAAACATAATAAGTGTGAATAAATGTTATATCCTTAATTTATATTTATTTTTTTCTGTTAAGTTTTTTTTATACATTATGTTACAAAAGTAGTTGTACTTTACAATATTTTGGACAAACATACTCTTACAATTATAATTTCCGTTATATTTTTTACTATTGTTATCATGCACATGCATCTACCATATATTTTCTTATCTTTTTCAATAATAATAATATATACATATTATATAGTGGAGTTATATGTTAGTTATTTCTTAAAATATAAATATAAAATTTATAAAAAAATATTTTACATTATTATTATTATTATGTACAATAATGTAAATATCTAAAATTTAAATAAATTTAAAAGTTTAATATAAAATATTAATATTGGGCACAATCTAGTAATATAATATTTACTTGAGTAATATTACATTATCGGAAAGCAGTAGTTCACAAAGAGTCAATAGTCACCTCCACTAAGACTCAAACCCACTCTCTTCCACGTGAGAGTATAAAGTGAGTGCTACTAGATCAGAAGGTTTTTGGCAGCCCTTTGAATCTTATTTCCAATTACATGAGAATTACTTGATTTGAACATTCTTTTGTTGAGATATGATCAAAATACTTACATGTTGACATATTGAGCGGGAATTACAACTCTATGATCATTTGCTCCACTTTTGCCTTGCTTTGTCCCTGTGATCAAATTTATTGAAAGTACAATTCTTTGGCTCCCTTGGTAATATTTTAGCCACCTCCTTAGCTTCACTTTGGCTCCTATTGACTTGAGATTCATTCAAAATGTCGTGAAAGACATACAACTTTTTTCAATCCAACCATTTATGCATCTAATAATATAAACAAATGAATTAAGACACATTTGCATAACACCAAAATATTTTATACTTAAAATAGGTCTATATATGGGGAAGAAACATGAACATGAACACACTTGTTACTAACCATTCCATTAGAAATTGGGAACACATTCTTTTCTTTTTTTTTTTTTTTGGTAAATTTACAGGGTCTTTCTCTCCGTCCGTTTAACGGTCCGAGGTTCAACCACGTTCGCTCCGGGAGGCACGGGAGCTGGCTCAAGGGAAATCGTCACTTGTGGGAATTGAACCCGGGTTATCCCGAAATTCCTCCACACAAAGAGATCGACCTATTAACATTTGTTCTAAAAACACGTGAAAATAAAATCAGCTACAAAATCAACCTCATACATACCTAGGTATGACTTGGTAATTAGGCTATTGAATTGGTAACCTCAACTCCTCAAGGTTATAATTTAACTCTAAACGGGAGCGACCTATTAACATTCTAAATTTAAATTAATCAACTATAACTCACATAAACAACTAGTTTATTTCATTGTAGTCCTTTGTTGACTAAGGTCACAATGCAAGATTTATGCACCCCTTGGATAGTGATTGTGAATTTCCTTTATAACTCAAAAAAAATAAAAAGGGCGGGGTGTAATGCCCATTAAAGTAATAATACTTACAACCATTCCCAATTATTTATCATCAAACCTTATTCTACATTATATTGTATCAATTTCTGTACTAAAATCCACTACTCAATTGACTAAAACCGTTAACAACAACATCATCGATGTTAACTGGGCCAGCTATTATCGGCCCATTTCTACAACAAAATATTAGAAAGTTAGAAATGTGTTTGGCCCAACCTTAATACCATGATTAGATTCTTTCTCAAACAAAGCCCATATAATTAAACTATTATTTTGACCAATTGGATCGAAGTTTCCTTATCCAGCCCATTACGTGAAATCACAATAGTTATACCATGGACTCGAGTTCACCTTGTCTTTTTTAAACACACAATTTACATAATGAATGTTCATAATTTACATATTGAATGTTCACAATTTAAATTGTGAACATTAAATATGTAAATTGTGTAATTTGAACCCGAGGACCCAGGTCCACTGAATAATTTGTCGTGAAATCATTTGATCCGACCATGAATATACTAATGACCATGATATATGCATTTTTAGTACGTTGTAGACTCGTTTTGCCCTATAGTACATTAGAAATGAACATGTGGCACATTAAGAATAAATCATATCAAAAGTCAATCTTATTAGGTGAACTCTAGTTTCTGTTATAAGTATTAAGGAAAAATAAATAACGTGAATTTGTAACACAAAATTTTGGTATTTTCACAAAGCTTTGTTATTATTTTAACAAACAAGTACTCCACGTTTCAAAATACTAATTCGACCCAGTAATTTAACCAATAAAGTTTATATACTGTTAAACCAACTTTGCCACATCCTGCTTCCCAGACACGATTTGACTGTTTTGCCATGACTTTAGTTGTTGCAATACGAAATCTGACCAAACATAAAATAATAAGTACACAACAACCACACAACCATATCAAGATATTAAATAGTTTGGGAGAAGATATTAAATAATTGGTACAATTTCAATCAAATTAGTTAGATTGTTGGATTAATAACCAAAAAGTTTTAAGTTCGACTTTTAGTATGATCTGTCTATTAACTTTTTTGATTTGAATCGATTAACTAAGACTCATATTTTGAGTATGTGATTACTAAGTAACTTACCTGATCAATTCGATTGGAACTGCCCCATCTCAAACCTCCTATATCCTCGAGCAACAAGCCCATTGAGCTAGAATTTGCCCACGTTTTGCACAATTTAAATGCATATTGGAGTGGAATCTGTATGAGCATAGCTTGATGAAGTGTGGAGGTTTATATCCCAAAAGAAGAAATAGCCCAAAAATCTCCCATTACTTTTGCCTGATTTGGTGCAATGTAGCACATGAAACTTGTGAATTTCAACTCTAATTTAATTTATTCATAGTTGTTCATCATGTGATGGATTCAGATTCTCTGGAAAACTTCAACTCTGTGATCCTTTTTGGTTGGTCCTAGACGATGTTTCCTAAAATGTTTCGAGTGGTTCTATATTTAAGCTCACCATTCAAAATACTAATGCAAGTACAGACATGCATGCTAAGTTGTTGATAATGGTGAATTCTTTTAACTCAAAATGAGTGTGAGCATTACACTTTTTTCATGCTCTTCTTCTTTATATATACTTTTGAAAATAGGGATGATAACGGTTACATATTTATTTAGGTGTTTTTAAATCTAAATACATTTTAGAACTATTCAGTTTTTTTTATGAACCATAATGCTGAGTATTACATTTACCTACAATCATCACAAACTCGTTTCAAACCTTGTTTATTATATCTCAAACGACGTGTGCGTGCACAATCGGGTATCGATAAATTTTCACTGTTACATGAACTTGTTCCAATTCAAGAGTTGTTTTGTGTTCGCAAACTCAATTATCATATCAATTATTGAACACATTATTTTAGGGTTTATAAAGTAAGGTCAAATATTATATATTAATCGACCCATTATATATATATCATCATCACCAGTAGCTAGAGTTAGAAAATTGAATTTGTGGGATGACAATATAGAAATTACATATAGACCAACTAAGTAAGATATATGAACACGTAATTAAATGAGATATAGTCCAACACCGGTCATTATATGCTCTGACAATTTTTAAGTTAAGTAGAAGATCATCATACGGTTGATCACAAGTTCAATTCTTTTCAACACCATTCTAGTATAGACGTATAGTTATTTTATTTTTTATTTTTTTTGCAAAAAAAAAACCCACTACCTTAATTAGAAGTAAACTAATCATGTGGGCTAATATCTATCTAGAACGCATAGTCATTGCTATCTTTCTTTTTTTGCATAAAGATTGTTATTATCCCATAGACTGCAATCCTTATGGAGAGGTGGGCGTGGCCATATCCCATTGGGACCTCATTCAATTCATCATTATTTTTCTTATACAATTTGCATGCCTACCTTTCTAAATAGAACCACTCCTAATAACGTAATTGGAGTATGAAATTTTTGAATACCACAAGTAAATTAAACCAAGAGTCCAAGATGATCACTAGATAGGGATATAAAAGAATTTAAAAATTAGTCAAATTGTTTGCAAATGAATTCAACTTTATGTTGGTTTAATTGGAAAATTACAATTTTAAGGTTATTAGAACTTTATCACATTTTTAAATATAATTTATTGAGAAACATTTGGGTTAACTTATTCTTTTAATTTTTGGTCAACCGTGTTTAGTCACTTAATTAATTATTACGTTGGCAGTGAGGGATAAAGTCCCTCTGTGAAGACTTAAGAGTCAATTAAACAAGTAGGAGGGCATAGAGGTCACTCCTTGCAATCTGTCAAATAAATGGACTCACTAGCAAGCTTATGAGCAATGCAGTTAACTGATCGCTTAACAAACGAGAGATCATCAACATGAATAAAATGACTGAACATTTCTTTAATTTACATTAAAGAAAAACATATCAGAAGAGAAATCTCTAGTCTCATCCGTTGGATGGAAAAATGAGAGGATTTATTAAATTTTGAAATAAATTTGTGAAGTTAAGACTTTGAAGAGGCGATGATATTTAACATATTTTGTCACCAGGCAAATATAATCACTACCATGATTATAATACTAAATGGGAAGGCCCGATAACTTTGGGATTGATTTGACTATTTTGTGATAATCAGATGACCAAAATCTTGAGTCCTTATTACATAAATTATGCTATGCGGACCAAAAATAAAAAGTATATTATTATTTGTGTACACAACATACATTATTTGAAAGTACATTTCTCCTCAAATACTAATCCAAATACATACAAACAAACATTATGTTTGGAGAAGGTTATTTTTATTAGTTTTAGTTGTGTTTGCGAGTTATACATTAATATAATTTACCCAGTGAATATTTTCAAATACTGACTATATATTTTACCTTGCCGTGGTATTATTTTTCCAACATTGTGAGTGTTGTCACAACACAGGCTTCTATCAACAAATGTGGAAGTGGCCAGAAAAGCACTACAACAACTGGATATAAATATAAAATCAACTTGGGATAGTATGGTGTCAAATAGCGGCTATAAATATTAAATAATGTGACGTCATCATATACATAAAATCCAAACCCAACAAAATGTATCTTAGCTGTGAATCCTGCTGTGATAGAGGTTTTGTTTCTTTATAGTGTACTTTGAGAATTCATTTAAATGGGTTTACATGATAATAATATGAACATGATAAAATTAAATATAGATATCACTCATTAAGGTTTACATATTAAAATTTTAAATATGAGTACAATTTTTAAAATAATTTACAAAATAGTCATAGATACATTTAGTCAATATACCTTGTGTGTACACAACGCAATATGACACGATAACATGTTAATATAATTTTCTTTTTGAAAAATAACACTTCAATAAAAAAAAATTATTAAATCAACATTGTAAATATATTTAATTAATAACATACCATCATATTCGTAAAATAATAAAATAATATTTAAAAATTATAACTAATGATAATTTTTTTCTGATAAATTCACGGGTCTTTCTCCGAGTTCACCCACTAAAATAAAATGTTTCTTTTTTAGTTTTTAAAATCTTAGAGGAATTGATTGCAAAAAATAAAAAAATAAAAAAAAATCTTAGAGGAATTTTAAAATCCTAATTATTTTTAAGGATTTTATATCGCCATCAGATTATAGTGCCTGGTAATTGCTATGTGGCTTCACCAAACGGATTGGAATTCCTTGTCAATGAAGAAGATTCCCATTAACCACACGTGTCTAGATTTATATTTGGAAACAAAGGGAAATTTTATTTGGAAAATACTTAAATAGTTTGCGCGGCCAAAGACCTTGTGGTCAAGTGGCATCCGGTGTCCCGATTAATACTCGCACATAGATGATGGGAGTGGGTTCATTGCTCAGTGGAGGCAACTGTTGACTCGTTGTGCTTCAGTAGGTTGAGAAAGTAGTTATGAACAGATACTACATTGTAACAGAGTCAGTAGTACTCCAAAAAATAGTTTGCACCTTTCTCGAAATAAATGAGGTATTTGATAAATTACAATGCGCCTTTCTCGAAATAAAGGAAGTATTTGATAAATTACAATCAAAATAGTTTGCGCCTTTCTCGAAATAAAGGAGGTATTTGATAAATTAACTGATTGTAGAAAGATGTGTGGTAAATTAATGTTAAATTATAATGGCAAAAGTGCCATCCTGCACCATCAACCAATCACGATTATTCATCCAACACCATGATCTTCAAGAAGTGATTATTCGAGCCATCAACTACAATTTTTTTTCCGCCTAGCACATTTTGTAGGTTTTTCGGTATTGTGGATGACATGGCGCCGGTTTCAAAGCTTATGTGGCGTTTTTGGTGACTCAGACAAGATCTGGAGGTTATAAACACGTAGATGGCTTCATTTCCCCTCAAATTAGGCTTCTAAGAACAAAAACCCTACAAATTTGGCTTTGATTTTGAATTCTTCTCCTCTCCTCTCTCGTAGGGTTCATCAACATCAACATAGAAGACATTGTGAAAGATGTCATCTTCTTCATATTCTTCACGAGTGAGAGTAAATATGGAGTACGAGCCTAGTATATTTTACAATTGTGGTTTGAAAGCTCCGATTTGCACAACTAGAGACTCAGGCAAAAAATTCTTCAGGTGTCAAAGATGGAAGGTTGGCTTTGGGCAAATATATATTTCAATTTTTTTTTCCATTTGGTTTTCATACAATAGATTCACAAACCGTAGACCATAAGCCTGCCACTCATGAATGTATCACCAAAACAACTAGTAATTTACAATCATTTGCCATTAAAGTATCACCAAAACAGCTAGTAATTTACAATCATTTGTTCATACATCTACAAAAGACTAGCTACAAAAACACAAAATACATAATTGTCTTCATCAGTCTTCATCTGCCATCATGATTCCATTGAACTTCACTCTATGCAAGCTACATAAATAAAGGCATCATTGTCAATTAATCTAGCATTGCTTACAGCCATCTAAAGGAATAATTCTACTCAATTAATTTACCTGAAACTCCAACTAAGCTTTCCTGTAATAAGCATGTCCCTCTTCCACTTCCTCTCCCTCTTCCTCTACCTCTCCCCCTTATAGTTCAAAGAACATGAGTTTGCTTCAGGTGTTATTCATTTGTGATTGTTACATGTGACTATATAAGCAGATTCATAAAATTGGGCAAAAAACATATTCATGAAATGAATAACAACATATTTAGAGAATAAATTGCACATACCTAATTCAATAATAGGTGGATCAGATTTAGGGTTGAACTTTGGGTACTTCTCATTGAACTTAGACTGAACTTCATTCTCTCTATCATTCTCCAAATCTTCTTGGACAGTAGGTGGATCTTCTGAATCATAATATTCAGAATCTTGGGCATCTTCTTCAGGAATATCTGATGGTGGAACATACTGTGGTTCATTTGACTCATCTAATATTGCTCTTCTTTTTCTCTTATCCATGCCCTGATTTGGAATACTATTATGCTCCCTCTCTTGGTCACTATCACTGCCAACTCCCTGCTCAATGTTAGTGTCACTTTCACCCTCAGTGTCACTTTCTGTTTCACTCCCAATATCTTTGTCTCTTCTTCACTCACAATTTCAGCATCTCCTTCAAATTCACTCCCCCCATGCTCACCCCCTACTTCTTCCTCAAACTCATCCTCACCTTGAGTTTCACCCCCTTCATGCCTCAGTAAACATAAACCAATTACTTGAGGGTCATCTATTCCATGTTCGACATAAATCTCACACTTTTTATGTTGACTACTAATATGGGCTAAGTGTAGACTACTAGCATCATTGTTTAATAGTTTTAAAGCTTCAAAGGGTTCAGAGGGCAACTTGTATGTAAGTGAGACTATTTTTCTATATCTTTGGTTAGTTATATATTTAAGTAAATGGGGATAACATATAAAGTCTGGGTCTAAATGCACTACCTCAGTCTCACCATTCAAATATTGTAGCCTAGGTGTTTTCACAAAGTTACCACCATGGTGAATTATTAATTCCACATAGTCAATCATCCTGAGAAAAAGAACCAAACATATTCAATAAACCTACCCATTACTATGCAGGACCACAATTATAAACATAAAAGCATGGACCACAGACCACACTTTATGGCTTTATACACAGCAAAGAGACAAAAGTTAGGCTGCAAACCACTGTATTCGCGACCACATTTATACATACAAATTCCAAAAAGATAAAGACAGTAGACCCCATTGTATCAAAAGCATAAAATAAAGTATTCAAACTAGGACCACACCACATAATTCAAGGGACTCTGCCAGTTCTCGTGTATTTAAGGGAGTCTGTCGGTTCACAGTTAAATGCCATATGAACAACAACAATGTCGTACCTTAGATGCCGATTGCACAGTTACTTGTCGGAGGGAAGAATTGCGACCCGTCAATTGAGTCTAGTCGCTGCAGTCGAAGACAAGTAGTAGGGAAGAATTGACTCGTCGATTCGGATGGATTACACTATGCATTCGCCGATTTTGACGGAAGATTTGCGACTCATCGATTCGGACTGGGTAACGTTGATTTCGCAGGGAGGATTGAGTGGGTTTCGTCGAGCAGTAGAAAAATTAGGGCTTGATGTTTATTGTCAATCTACCGTCTCTAACTGTATTACTATTATTATTATTATTTTTTTATTTTATAATCCTACATGGACTACATCACACAGAAATTACAGCCAACTCATTAACAAAAACGCCATAGAAGCTTTGAAACCGGTGACATGTCATCCACAATACTGGAAAACCTACAAAATGTGCTAGGCGGAAAAAAAAAATAGTTGATGGCTCGAATAATCACTTATTGAAGATCATAGTGCGGGATGAATAATCGTGATTGGTTGATGGTGCGGGATGACACTTTTGTCAATTATAATTAATTACATACAAATTGATTTTCTCAAAAAGTTACTTGAAAAATAAGTTAACTATGCTATCAAATAAGGCAAAAATCTAACAAAACCGTGTTCATGACTTAAATATACTAGAACCGATTATTTTACCTTGGAACTGAATTAACAGTCTTTTTATAAATTGTCCTATGGGTTAAAATGGTAAATTTCAATTTTTGGTGTTTTGTCAAACAAGTTGTAGTATTCCATGTGTTATGGTTGTCCAACACGACATGGATTAGATTACACACTGTGTGGCACTGACGAGGAATTAATCAAGTGACGCGTGTGCCGGTTGCCTAGCCGTGGAGTTGATCTAACGGCTAATATTGGTTAGAACGCAATCCAAAATTTTCGGCGCTCAAAGATTCACAAAGTAGACAAGTAGTGCGCAAGGGCAAGAAATTGAGTTCACCCGTGACGTCGGCCGCCAAAGTTATGGTAACGATTTGACAACTCTTTCACCTGGCATTTAATGGGTATGCACATTGCTCGAATACTATTTTTTTTTTTTTAGTAATATTAATTCTATTACATTTATTATCTGTTGATATATAATTTTTCAATTTATCGAATTTCAACGAGTCAATATCATCTTACTGAGACTCAAATTTATGATCTCCCATTTAAAATAATCACTTCATGCCGCTTGACCACAAGGTCTTTGATAATAAGATTTTTTTTATTCTGTCATATTGTATTCAAACTTCCACTCCGACACTGTAAAAAAGTTGTAAGTAAAATTTTTCATTAATTAGATCAATGTGTTAAGGCCTTACAGATCGCGCACACACACATATATATGGACATGACCAAATGAAAACAAAATCCTCCATATAAAGTAACGGTTGATTTCAACCGTTCATTATGATTCATCAATAGTTGAATGTTTAGTAAAAAAATAAATAAGGAATAAATAGATAATATAATATTATATAAACATTAGTTTAAGGTAGCTTGAGTGGTAATGGGTATTTTGTTGTATCAAGAGATCAATGGTTCAAAAGTTGGTGATTGAACTTCAATTATATTTTTCATTTGTAAATTATATCAATTTTTATATTAATTGTAGGATTTATAATGTGTTATGTGTGGTAATAATTATTTAAATTGATTAAATAATTGATATAAAATACATTTTGTAATTCAATTATGAAAAAAAGGTTTAAAAGAAAATATACTTTTTTTAAGAAAAAAGAAAATATACTTTTTATGAATTATCTAGTCAATGTATTCTGGAAGTTTCAATTATGCGTTATCATATTCAAATTAATCTAGAAATACATATACTATGTAGTTTATCTAATTAAAATAAAAAGCATTTATAAATATCATATTAATAAAGACTATATGTAATTTAATCTAATCATTTTTTATTTTTATGACAATTTAAAATTTTTAAAATTTACACCTCCACTTAACAATATTTATGGATCCGCCTAGAGTCCACGATTCGTGTTTTAAGACAAACCATGACCTAAATTTGACACCTATATTAATACATCCATCATGAATAAAATTTGTATTATAGTTAAAGGACCACAAATAAAATAAATTTACAATCTAATAATAAATAACAACACAATATAACTTCTTACCAAATTATTTATTCAATTTCATATATAAAAGGACGAGTTAGTCCAACTAATTGTGCCCTGGCACTTTTCTCCCACTCTCTCTCTCTCTCTTCATTGCCGTCTTATTATATTCAACCATTACGAATTACATAGCAATAGGATTAGGCAGCAGCCCCAATGTCACATTGACCTTGTCTAAGTTAAGGTAAACGGATCTATGTTCTATCTTACATGTATTTTAACTCCAAACACGCATGTTTAGGTTGGATGGTTTGTCTCAAATTCTAGAATTTTTCGTCCAATTACATATACTAAATGGTTGTTCTCCTAGGAATTGTTCCAGAAGTCTAGAACGAAAATTTTCACATTATATATAGCATTGACTTCAATTTCAAAGTAGTATACATAATTTCCCCTGCACGTACGTCATTAACTATGGCGGTAAAAATGGACTTTACTTCGATGGTCCCTTTGGTCATATTCACCACTGCAATCTTCTCTTACTCTTAAAATGTCATATCACAAAATTTGTAATTATATACTATTCACTCTCTATCCATATAAAATGCAAATAGTATCCGACAATGATGTTGCAAGTCTGACACCAAACTTGCAATATTTGCAAATCTAATAGTGTCAGAGTGGCAACACATCAGTAAAAAAGAAAAAGAAAAAAAAAACAACAAGAATTTGCATTTAACTAAATTCCATGGATGCAGATAGTCTTATATTAGTAGGGTGGTAAGGTAATCGTCATGTTAGCTGCATGAACAACTTTATCATGATCCATGTTGCATGATTCATTGCACTCATTCATGCAGTTGTGTTACATATTCTTCCACATTTGTTCATGACATGATCAATCACATGTGACTCAATTAATTAGTTCTTTAAAAGATCAATTGACTACTTACTTTAATTCGCCTCACACTCGACCTATCAATCATTTTGAGTCTATATTTTTGAACAAATTTAAACTAAACATGATCTTTATTTGTTTTTTTTTGGGGTGGGATGACCTTTTAGCTAATAAAGAAAATAGAAAATGACATTTAAGTCAATCCATTTCCTCCGGACAGTGATTTAGCTACGACCACGTTCTGGAAAATTAAAGATTACCGAATATGAATTTAATCCTAACTGTCCATCAAGAGAAATATGTCTCTCAAACGATCGTAACCGTCAAAGTATGCGAGAGGTGAATTTAGGCAACTGTCCGTGTATCCTACCCAAGGAAAACCGTATAGATTCTGTATTGGACAAATTCACATTTTGTGTGACGCTAAGCAAGCACGCTCCCCACGCTCCAAAAAATGCGCGTAAAGATTACCTACGAATCTACGATCTCCCCAACTTTGACCTTTTTAAAGATTCGGGCCGGGTTCAATAGAGATCCGGTGAACTAGTCCATACGCTCTCACCGTCGTTCTCGTCAAAATTTCAAACAGCCCAAGACCAATAGTATGACGGCAGCCACTAAAGCTGTCAAATTGGGGACGGTTAAATTGACTAAAATACCCTGTGGCGGCAGTTAGATCCCCTCCGGTAAAATGTATTGCCCTGTTTAGCCATTGAACTGTTAAATTGGCAATGAATTTTTATTTTAAAAAATTACATTTTCATGGTATTTGTGGTGCAAATTTAGGGTGTGTTTGGTAACCCGTAAAATTACTTTAGGAAAATATTTTTTGAGTTTTTGGTATTTGGCAGCATCCAAAAAATGTTTTCCGTTGACAAAGGAAAATCAGTTCATTTTTCCAGAAAATGATTTACAGAATTTTTTTCTGTAAGTCATTTTTCAGAATGGCCATAATGGCTGATTTGCATGTTCTCGGCCAAAATAAATCAAACACACCAAGACAGTTTCACATAAAGCAAACACTAGAAAGGAAAATGTTTTCCAGAAGATGACTCATTTTCTATAAAACATTTTCGGAAGTCATTTTCCTGCTTTTCAAACGGACCCTTAGTACATGAGTTATATACGTGTGATCACCTTTAATTCGTAAATTATGCGTAAAGTGACAATTTGAATCACTGAATGACCACGTCTACTTTATTAAGTGATATATATTGGTGGCAAAAATAATTATGAGGGACTAAAATTGCTATTACTATGCCCGCATAACTTAAAGATTAAAAATGGTCACACATAACAAACTTGGTTGATGTGAGTTGCCGCACATTCTTGTCTCTTAAGATATGTCGGGTGTTCGAACTCCTCTTGTATGAAAAAATCAATTTGACCAGCACTTTATACCTTAATTGGGTTTGCCTGATGCAAATGGGGATTAGTCAAGGTATTGTATGGGCTTAAATGTGTTTTCTACACTTAAGGTATGCCCAAGACACTTCGTAACCTGACAAAAAATATCACACATAATTAAGAGACTAATTTTGTACCACAAAATAAATAAATAATAATGATAAATGAATTTTTTTCTATTGTCTGATAACTTATTTTATTTTCTACTTTTAATTTTTTTGTTTATGTTTTCTATTTTGCTTTTAGTTTGAGTAGTTCGTTGAGGTGGGTAATCATACGGTAGGTAAACTGTGAGCTAGGGTCCAACTTTATGTGTTGCATGGACTGTTGTATATTCTGACCCCACTACCAAACATATGCTTATCACCTTGTAAATTTAATATAAAATATAATAATAAATGTATTTTAAGGAGTAGAGATACTTTTAAATTTGATATAATATGATTAGTTAACTTTTAAATTAAAGTGTTACTTGATTATATTGATCTAATTAGGTAATACGGAGTAAGTTAATCACAATGTGTCACGTTGTGTATACTTTATTTTGAGAGAATTTATAATATTAGGCTTTTGATGCATGTACAACAAGTGAGGCTTCTAAAATTATATCTAATTTGTACTTGTTTTAGGTATTATTTAGTATTTAACTTTAAATCGTAAATTGGTATCACTCAAAGTACAAATACGAAGTACAGAGAAACACATGAAACGGAACATGTAATAATGTGTAAATATATAAAATATGTGTATATTTGTAAATAAATTTTATTTTTATATAAAAAATATTTAGAGTTTATTAATTTCATTTTTCAGGTTGTCTGTCACATGTTTTCTAATTCAGGGTACACTAGAACCCATACAGCACTCTCGAAACATTTTATTCACCATTGAGAGTTTTGTGTTCATCGTAAGTTTGTAACTCATAACAACTCTACCTAACTTTTTTGAGTGATGGAAGAAAATTTGTAAGCTACTACTTGAGGGGTGCAGTGAGTAATCATTACTCTTGTGTAATAGCTTACAAATGTATAGAAGAGATAAACCTCACATAGAAAATCTTGTGTTAGAAGTTCAATTAAAAATGTGTTAGCAAGAATTGAATTTGAGATATTCTAATATAAAAATACTGCTCTATCTCATCGCACACTATTTGATGTTAAGTACGGTTAACCTTTGATTTAGTCGAGGTTGTATAAGAGACATTAGTTAGAGCATCCCCATCAATGCATCTTGCTGTGGTTTTTTAGAAAACAATGCATGTGGAGGAGAGAATGCGAGGAGAAAGAAGGAAATGGTTTTTTGCTCAATGAGCTTAGTTTTTGTCAGCTTTGTGGGCCCCACGAAAAATGCAACAATTAAAGAAAGCCTCGCCTGACACCAATCTTGCGTCCAGCCGGGCCTATAAATCTTTTTTTTTTTTATTTTATTTTTTCCTTCCCTTCTATTTTCTCTTTCATAATCTCATCTGCAAAAACTGCTATGCTCTTATGTGTAAACTGAAATTATGGATTGAATGATGAACAAGTGGCACATTTTACATATGCAAAACCAAAATTAAAGCAGCCTTTGGGGAGGTGGGAGAACAGTATGAACGGACACATAAATATATGAAAGTTGGTTTGGGTGATTGTCATTGCAAACTAATTTCGTGTTTGGTTTTGGCCACACGCAACCTGCCATGAAAAATACAAGTGTTTACACATTTATACATATGCTTACCTGCAATAGGAGTAAATGTGAAGCAACTTCACAAATTTGTGTGTCACATGCCAAACGGTGCCTTGTGAATGCAGATTTTTTTTTGTTTACAAAACAAATTCCGAACGCAATTTCAAAATGTCGCTCTTAGTATTCATCCACCCAAATCCACTTTATTACTTTACCACATATATATTCTTATACATCTATAATGGTGAGTCAAGATCACAACTTATCAACTCTTATATTGCTAACCATCATTCAAAGCCTCCTTCTAAAATTGAATCATTTAGTTCCAAAAGGGTTGTTGAGTGGTAGAAATTGATTCTAGTATCTGAAGATCACGAGTTCTATTATCGTCATTACCCACGACCATTACTCAAAGGTGTGTGCACTAGGTAAATCTCGTTTTATGACCCTACTAGGTAAATGATCACAGGAAGGTACGTAAACCAACCTAGACTTTTCATAGTTGAAAATCTCCCATAAAAAACGTCAATAGTCTGTTCCCCTTA
This sequence comes from Ipomoea triloba, assembly GCF_003576645.1. Lineage (NCBI taxonomy): Eukaryota > Viridiplantae > Streptophyta > Magnoliopsida > Solanales > Convolvulaceae > Ipomoea > Ipomoea triloba. The sequence continues at coordinate 27,057,500 of NC_044927.1, forward strand.
AAAGTCAAGCTCGTAACCTTATGATTACCAAGTGAACAGCTAGAACAACTTGGTTGGAATTGCACCTTGGTCAAGTATGTCGCACAATTGCACATGGTTTTCGTAATACGATTTACCAATCTGAATACTTACTTAGGTATGTCGCCATTACTTCGGGTCAAATCAAATCTAAAAAATCCTCGAATTGGCTATCCCTTCAATCGGATTAACATTACGGGTATAAGTGTTCCACGCGAACTTTTTGGGTGGCAACATGCATACAGATTACAACATAATGTCGCACTATAACGCTAAATCGGAATCAAGTCTTCTTACCTTTAACGTGAGTATTATATAATTTTGTAATATTTCTTTTCAAATGAATCTCATTCACACAAGTTTTGGTTAAAATTGTTTATTGACTCTAATGTCACACCAATCTAACGAATACTGCAAATGGTGGGTGGTGGCTATTTTAGATCGAAAAAAGTAACGGAGTTGACAAGTCAAGTGATCCAAATGCTGCGGTGAAGTTTTGATGGTGAAAATGGCCTCCAATAAGGTTATCACCATTTTTTTTTAAGATTACCAGAGAAACTTCTTATCACTATTGATAATGCGTGTAAATTTTGTTTTTGTGTAATTACTCACAAATCATATTTGAGAGGTAAGAAAGTGTTAGGTAAATAGATTTTAGCTGATTGGGTTAGTGGGTTTGATTACTTGATAGCATTAGCTGATTGTAGAGAGATATTTGGTAAATTAACTTTTAGTTGATAGCTGATTACATGCAAAATGACTTTCTCAAGAAGTTGATTAAAAGAAATCTTTTGAACAATTTTTTAAATTTCGCGTTTTGGAGGAACTGTTATAAAAAGTTAATTAATCAAACACTCATATTGATTGTTTAACAAAGTCAAACAACTAATAGCGAACTAACGGTCAAACAAGCAAAAATTAGCTAATTAACTAGCTATATTACCAAACAGGGCCAAAATCGCATTTGAAAATCTACGTTCGAGATTTTGAATGAGAAGGAGCTAGCAAAATCAAACACATAAATTTCTAGTATAATAATCATGTTTCACTTATTTAGTCATAGTATCAGGACTTATAAAATTTTTTAGAGCATTATTGTGAACGGATTATTATAAAATAATGCTGGAGCATGATTACGAATTTAAAAAAATAGGGCATGGAGCTTTAGATAACGAATTGTACTTTTTTGAATTTTTTATTTTATTTTTTATCAATAGACAATCAGCCACCAATCCTTTTTGTTGTACGCATATGATGATATTTTTATATTCAAACTTAAAAGTACTAAAAATTAAATAATATTAATTTCACTTGCTAAAATTACTAGCACAATCAATCTCAATGTGTTCAGTACCTTAAAAAATGTTTAGGTGTATATTTTTAGTTGAGTAGGGGAGAAAATATGTGGTTAGATACATTAATATATATATATATATATAAATGTTTATTTAAAAAAACATTTATTGATTATTGGTGAAATGATCACACCACAAGTTAATCAAATGATTACAAAAGTTTTATTAGATAGCGATTTGTGTGTGATTGTATTGCATTTTTAAAATGAATATATAATTATATATGTCCTTCATTTCAATTATATGCTATATGATTTGGGAAAAAAATTGTATTTCCTTGTTACAACTACATATTAATGTTTATATTCATATAACAATAATTTATTTTTATTACAAACGTAACAAAGAAATATAAACACATAAAGATTCATGAATTCGACCCTCAGAAAAACGTGGATAAACAACCACCATAATTCAACAAATAACAACCAGTCAAGTATAATGATTTTTTTTAAAGTTGTTTTTTTTTTCTTTTCTTTTTTTTTTAAAAAAATATTTAGAGGGCATAAACATTTTGAGAATTTGAGTTTTTCTACAAGAGTCCTGTTTTGTCCGAAAAGAAGGGGAAAAAAAAAACAACAACGCGCACAAGAAACTCGTAATAATTACCAATTGATGACCACTTTAACTTTTTTCCTTAACGTTTTATTTTGGGGGTGTTTGGTAAATAGTTAATAGTTGATAGCTATATTGGCTTATTTTGTTAGTGAGTTTGACTAGTTAATAGAATTAGCTGATTGTAGAATGATGTTTGGTAAATTAGCTGTTAACTGATAGATGATTACATGCAAAATGATTTTCTCAAAAAGCTAATCGAAAAAACTACTTTTAGTAACTTTTTGAATTTTAGCATTTTGAAGCAATAAGTTGTTAAAAAAATCAATTAATCAAATACTTTATTGATTGTTTAACCAAATCAAATAATTAATAGTTGTCAACTAATCCAAAATTTATTGATAGACTAACTATGTTTTCAAAACTACAATTTCCACATTGCATCTAAAAAAATCACAAAAAAATTCAAATCATGGAGGTTACTCTATGGTTTCTTTTGCCATTTTTTTTTCATTGGTTAAATGAAAAAAAAAAATGTATGTAATTGTTAAGAAAATTTTTTTAAAAATAGAAATGAAAACGTTAAAAAAACACTAATATAGAGTAAAGCCATTTTAGTCTGTTATGTTTGGGCGTGAATTATGAGGAAAAATGTAGGATTCAACGCATCATGCTTTTACATTTTCGCCCTCCGTTGTTATGACGTAGCCAACAAACTGGCGTTTGGTGGTTTCTACTTTCTTGTCCATAGTAGTTATTCCTCGCATTTATTGCTTTAATCAATCTTCCATACTCGCATGCATACCTATTACCTGCCCTCCTTTGTTACAAATTTATTGTCACCAACAGTATAAATATGCTGACGACATCGTTTCTGCTGGCCAGGATCTATCGCACTCATAAAAGCTAATAACACCATGTAATACACACTATTGGCTAAGTTTGTGTCAATTTCATTTTCAACATAGTGACTACAAATCACACACAATTATAAATCAATACCAACAAATGTCACTATAACACGGACAAGATGAGCTTATCATAAAATACCCAACTATCAAAGTTGTTCACCTAACCAGGTGAGTTAAGGAGGGAAGACGTATGACCTACGATGGCAGTCACATGCACTCGAGATGGATCGGGTGATTGACTGATCACTGTTCACTTATATTGTCAATACATTCTTATATTACTCTAAAAAGGCTAATCAAGTTGGCGAATTATAATTTTCATACCTGAAGCACTATCGATACTAACCAACACTCCCTTGGTCGAGTTTGTCGCAATGATTTTCTTAAAGTGATTTGTAGGTTGTTACATTTGAGGGAAGTGGAATTAGTAGTGTGATTTGAGGACTATTACCCAGGAGCAAAGTTGGTTTTCATAGTGTGATTTGTGAGACAAGAGTAAAATTTACTTAGTGTACACTGTCGGATAATAGGAGGGAAGTTTGCACACTCTTTAATTTGATAGTGATGATTCATATCTTAATCTCTTTATCTCGTATTATAATTTTGAGTTTTCATCTCCTGATCTAATCTATGCTACGCAACATAAAAATTAGTAAATTATGACCAAAAACCTTTAACTAGACATAAAATCGGCTTAATTAACCATGCACGATAACTTAAGAAGCCTGGTTTAAAATCAAGTGAGTGAGTTAGTCTGATCGATAACTGTAAACACACAAAAATAGGCATTTATAACGTATGTGACCAATCAAGAAAGTGGAAATGAGTAGGTAGTAGTGTTAAGAGTGGCCGCTACTATACAATGGGAATCTGGCTTTAGTTGGGGGAGTAATGAAACGCTGCAGATGCATTAGATCCTCTCACCTTAAACTTTTGTGTATAGTCGCAGGATGTTAAAATACAATATCGGATTGTTGAGAGATACATGTAAACTCTCTCCACCGGCGCGTGTGCTTTCAGGTATAGCGACATAATATTGTCAACCAGTTCCGGCGGTTGCAGTTACAACCTGCTTTCGGGTTAGTTATGGACAGATCATTAAAGCAAGTAACAGTGACCGGGCAACACATTACGGCAAATTATGTTGTGGACAAGGTGGACCTGGGTCCAAAATTACGTCGTTTTTTGTCTTTTTTTTTAAAAAAAAAAAATTAGTAAATATATTGCTAAATATAGAGTTGTCTAAAAATGTGTGAATGTAGAAGTTTCAAAGTGTGAATGTAGAGTATAGGAATCGTGAATGTACATTTATGATTGTGTGAATGTAGAGTTGCCCAGAAATGTGTGAATGTTGAAGTTTCAAATTGTGAATATAGAGTATAGAAATCGTGAATGTAGAGTTATGCATGTGTGAATCTGTAATAGAGTTAAAAGTTCTAGCAACTTGTAGCCCTGTAATGTGTGAATGTGAAGTTCTCAAGTTGTGAATATAGAGTATAGGACATGTGAATATAGAGTTTTGAATGTGTGAATGCATAACAGTGGTAATATAGTTACTAAACATATAATCTTGTAATGTGTGAATGTGGAGTTTACAAAGTGTGAATGTATAGTATTATATAATCCTATAAAGTGTGAATGTGGAGTTTACAAAGTGTGAATGTAGAGTATAATGTATGTGAATGTGGAGTTTACAAAGTGTGAATGTGAGTACAGTGTATGTGAATGTAGAGTATAGTGTGTGTGAATTTAGACCCAGGTCTACCTTGCAAGGTGGACCTGGGTCCACGGCATAACAATTGACACATTACACATTGGGTGAATAATACTACCAATATAAAATAATTTAAAAAAAAAAAACTAAAAAACTATTTACACTCACACTTCTACAATTTATACATTGTAATAAATATTTGGACCTTGTTGTTGCACTTTACTTGATTACTCGTGATCCAATCAAGTCAATTCTAAGACATATACACCTTAGAATGGCAAATTCGCCAAACTCTATCTTGCATTATAAATACTGGTAAAAAAAAATAAGACTCTTTTTGTTATGCAGTATGAACCCTGGTCCATGGTATCTAGTACATAATGTGTATTTTTATATCAGCACTCACAATACAATATGAACTCTGGTCCATGGTATCTGGTACAAAATGTGTATTTTTATATCGTGGTTCACCCTCATATGGAAGGGTAATTTGGTACCACTAGACCACAAGGCCCTTGGCAAAAACCCTTGTTATTTATTTCAAGTGATATTCTTCGATATATAAAATATTGATTTTAATTTTATATATAGTGCTGATATTTAACTATCAAGTAGAAATATATATGATATATTATGTTGTGCCGAGTATTAGGTATTATTAGCACCTAATAAATAAAAAAACATATATAATTGTATCAAATATTATTAATACCAAAGTTAATCCACACATAGAAAGATTATTACATTGGTAAAAAAAAAAAAAAAAACGACATCATTTAAGTTTAAATATAGGAAAAATAATTACATTGAACGGGGAGTATTATTGTTTCATGAGAAATGGATGAACATTGATTGAGAGGGCCATGGAAATATTTAGGGTTTGAGAACATGGTGCTGTGGCGGCACGTGTAGTGAAGCGTGGTTTGCGCGTAGTTGTGTGAACACCAACAAACGTTTTTGCCCCAATGAGTGATGAAAGGCCAATTAAAGTGTTGGTTCAGGTGACAATTAATCTCCTAAGTCCCAACTTACATGTACCAATATACGTATCAACTTTAATTATTTGAATGCTTGCCCACACTTTATTATAATTGATGATTGTTTTGCTATTCTATTTTAACTCAGCTTATGTGCAATAATTCACATAAGAGAAATAAATTATATTAAGTAAATCTTTACAACGGACTCGAACGAAAATGTGTTGACAAAAATTGTACGTGTGACATTCAGGTATGATTATTAGTTAGCTCTATCCACTCAAACAGCCATTCCACGCCCTATTTTGTCATTCTTTGTACTATATTTGTACACCATATTACCATGAAAATACCATACTTAAAGGTGAAATTTTAAAAATTTTAAAACTAGCTAAACAATATCTATTTGTAGTTTCTTGAATTGGGTGACATTTTAATCAATAGTTTTGATGATCTCTTGTTTAACAAGCAATCCTTCCACTTGGAAAATGTTTCAAAACTCGAGATACCAAAAAAAAAAAGAAAAACTAAGATGGATTTTTAATTAGTGTGGCGTGATGAGAATTGAAGGGTTTTCTTTTAAACTTTTCACTCCTGCAACTAATGTATTTTTTGGGTCCCCTTTTGAGTCTAGAACACAGAGAAATTTACATATGAACGTCGCAGGTGCGCAAACCGCCTAGCTAGTTGGCGTGAGCGGTGCGTGACCAACTTTGTTTATTATTTTTTTACTGTGACTGTTTGCCAGAATTTTTGTTTTTGTTTTTTGTTTTTGTTTTTTTTTTTTGTTTCACTTTGATTCTTCTCTCCTCTCCACTCTCTTTCTTACATGGACGGATAAAAACCACCAAAAAACTAATACTACTATGAATGCTCTTAGAGTTCAATTTATTTCTCAATTGCAGGTTTTGTATGTTCCCCACAATATTTACCACTTAGTTCTTATAGTTATAAGAGTTATACTATGCATCCTTTCAAGTTCTACTACATTAAATCTATCTACTTCTAATGTGACAAATAATGATTAATTATTTTCATATGGGTCCACAGAAAAATATTTACATCGATCAATAACTTGTGAGAGAAAGTAAAAATTTAGAGTATAAAATGAGAATTCATCAAATATTTTGTTATAAATATAAATATACTCGATCTTTTTTATGCGATCTGATATGTTACTCTTTTTTCTTTTTTTTTTTTTTTTGTTCTTTTCTTTTCTTTTCTTTTCCCAATTGTACATTTGTACCATTGGTGACAAAAAATGTGAGTGGGAATGGGAAGATACATGCATTGGTCACGTTAACCAAAGATAGATAAATAATGGAGGGATGTCACGTTGGGGTGGTGAAAACGGTAAAGTATTGCGGCTGCCATATTGCCTATAAAACGGAGTAGGATTGGGTGACATGACGGCGGCGGGCTGAGGTGTTGGAACGGTGTTTTTACAAAACCCACCTCATGTGGCGGAGGGAGAGGAGGGGACACCGCCGTCCCGTGACGTCGATTGATTGATTCCATGGGAGAACAATCCATAATGGTATGCTACTATAATTCAATTATCAATCCACTTCTATAAATTGTTTCAATTCATTTTATATTACTAATAAATATAAATATTCCTCCGTACAATTTTTGTTTGTATATATATTAAAATATAAAATTGTTGCGTTTCTTTAACAAAAAATAAATAAGTAAATTATTCGGTTTGTTAATGGTCAATGCAATTGTATGTTTGGTTGATACTTTAAAGCATATGATAGAAGTACTTTTTTTAAAAAAAAATTATGAATTGTGATTATTGAGGCTTGGAAATTTGGAATGTTTGGTATGTGTATATGTGTGTATTATATTAATTGAAAAAATGTTTAAGATGATGGGACTTATATATATATATATATATATATATATATATATATATATATATATAAAAGTAATTCATTCTTATGTGAAAAAAAATATAGCAGTAGAAGGTGTAGAATTATACGGAGTAACAAATTGAAGCTTAAGTTACTTTTTGATAGGCTCAAAGCAACAAATGGATCATACAGAATTAAAGCACATGTTTCATCTCAATGGAAAGTCTAATAAGCTGATAGTTGGATTGCAAATTTATGTTTATATATTATATATGCTCAACAACTAGTAGCTAACTACGTTATGGCCAATTAAAAAAAAGTCTAGCCTATGTGTCCAGCTGATTTATCATGATTTACATTCTCCAAAATATTCTATTGAGCCGGAGCATGAGGACCCTTGGAGTTGAGGATTCAACGTTTTGCGAAGAAACAAAAGTCGTTAATGGTTCACACGAGCAATTCGGTTAATTTATGGATTGTAGATTGTGGATAAAGACGCACAATTAAGCCTTAACAACCGTAGTCTTTGGGGTACAATCAATATGGTGGACTGATTGTGGATACTAAATGTCAGTCTTTCATCTAATGAGTTATTGAGTCATTGTGATTTCATTATCCAGCATATCATGTCTGGTCGGTGTGTGGGAGTTGTGGGCGAGTGAAATTTATCTTTTGTGAGCTAGAAAAATCGTTAATGATGTAATAATAGATAATAAACTTATGCCAAGGACCTTGTGGTCTAATGGCATCAAACCCTTCCCTTGTCAATATTGACTCTTGTGCTTTAATAGGTTGAGAAAGTAATTATGAACAGATACTGCATCGTAATAGAGTTAGTAGTATTCAAAAAAAAAAAAAAGAGAGATAATAAACTTATAGTGAATTCATGGTTGATTGTCAACGTAATATCATCGCAATATAAATTTACGTTTAAAAAGCATATTGGATTTAATTTAACACCAGTGCGTTACATATCTTCATTGAAACAATAAACAATAAAGTTTAGGATGAATCTACGGTTAACTGTCAACATAATATTATCCTAAGAATCTAATATGTAGATTATTACAGTATTAAAAAAAAAAAAAAAAAAAGCGTGTTGAATTAATTTAAATTAAATTAGATATACAAAGTGTAAAACAGCTGCGTGCAATAAGATGTAAGAAAATGAAGGGTGGCCTTCACACGTAATTATATATAGTTTTAAAAAGAGTGGGCACCTTCCTAAATCCTAATTCCTCAGCAGCCCATACATTCCATTACCGCATTACCAAACGCACCTTAATGCGCTGTTTTCTGTAAAATGATTAATTAACTACTCCGTCAGTTATTATTGCCGGTAGCTGTAGGTTACATCATCCACATTCCTACCACGCCACCAATCACCTCGTCGGGAACCAAATTTACTAGGGAGTAAGTTGTGTTCCGCAGTAAAAAGGTCAAATAAATTAGTTAGGAAATGACATTTTTACGGGGAATTTGGTTGGAACGGGAAATTAATTATAGTTCAGTGTGAATAAAGTATGCATTCATCAAGCATATTGTGTTTATATGTCATGTAATGACTCTTTCATATGAGAGGTTATGAGATCGAGCTTTAGGGGAGATAACTTTAAGAGAGGTAAAAAAAAAGAGTGAATTCAAATTATATTATTTGGTGATGAAAAATATAATTATTAGGAATGATAAGATTAAAGTGTCTTTGTGTAATACTAATTAAGGGTAAAAAAGTTTTTTTTTTCCTTCCTTTATCATTTCCTTCCCCATTGAATTGTAATTCATATGGGAAGGGCATGAATTGCAATTCGGTGAAATTGCAATTCCCTCTAATTAAACATTGTAATTCAGGTCGCAAAATAATTGTTTTGAAATTGAATTGCAACTAAATCCAACCAAACACGCTATTAGTGATTCGATGATGAATCATAACTGAATTTAAGTAAATCGGTTATTATCAGGGTGAGGGATTTGATTTTTTTTTTTTCGATTTAATGTATGACTAATATATCACTTAATAATGTGCTTGATTTGTCTTGTGAAAGACCAAATTTGTTAATTTGATAATAACCGAATGACTGAATATGTATCTCAAATAATTGATAAATTAAAATCACATAACGATTTAATTTAGGGATTGATAGTGTTATTATTTCGAAATTTGTATAAGAGAAAAGAAACTTTAGTTTATTAGTTGGGGTAGTGATGTAAATTTAAGTATATTCAAGAAAGCAATTAGAGTGGTCTATTGTTCTAATCATCATCTAAATGGTCGCCTAGATCAATTACTATTGCAGTGTTGAAATTGTTGATTTAAGTGAACCGTTTTAATCGTAGCATCAACCAAATGCGCATATGTACCTAACGAGTTAATATCGACTCCGATGAGATTCGAATCCATGACTTTTTATTTGGTGAGTCATTTCATGCTACTGGACCACAATTGAATTAGTGGAAATTTCAGTTTATATAATCATATTGGATTGATTGTTAAATTACGTCACAAGAGAGGACTAGAAGAGCGCATACTAATCTCACCAAGTCACGAGATTGAAAGACGGTTTGGGATACGCATGAAGCCTAACACCCATTTTCGTATCTTGCAAGTGTAAAATTTCCCCAAAAATACTCGAATCTCCATCTTGCAATGTCGGATTATAACAATAATTAATTTCCCACCAAAATTCGGTATTCCACGAACCGCGAAGGCGCGTGGGAGGTGCCGTCGGCCAACCACCAAACAACAGCGGCGGGGTATCCGAAAAGGCAGTACATGTTCCTCAGTATCCAGCCGTAGATCCTTCGTAAAGTTGAGGAAAAAATGACCATAACGAAATGGATCCAACGGCTAATAATCAAACAGCTGTGCACGCTATGACAAAGGCTTTTCAAATTCAACAACGCACGCAAACAAAACCGAAAACCGGACTCTCCGATTTTTTAAATGCATGCGAAACCGGTGGTCTCATTGCCAGTTGGAATTATAAACCTCATCCCTATTTGTTGTTTGAATTAACAAAAATATTAGGTATCATTAATATTTTAAAATTTAATATTAATTTCATTGTAACTTCTATATTTTTAATATTAAGACTCACGGGGTTAATGTTATGTTGTGTTCTTTATTTATTTATTTATCTTTATTATTGAGTTTTGCATTGTGATTGAAACTTAAATTTTGAGTCTTAGTAGATGTTATGTTGAATTTTAGCATTTTTGAGTTATAAAAAGTTGATTAATCAAACATTTATATTGATCTTTAACAAAGTCAAACGTTAATAGTGGTTATATAAGTTAAAATTGACGGATAAGTTAGCGATTTTACCAAACATGACCAAAATTATAGCAAATGTTATACGTGCCACCCTTTCAAGGATTATCCTCCATTTTTTTCCCCCAAGAAAGTGTTTTAAAAAATCTTATTGAATTACGTTATGTTATGTGACTTATTTTGTCTTTAATACTATTGAATCTTGAATTATAACTGAAATTGAATTTAGAATGTTATTAGAGGATTACAGGTAGCTTGGACCTAAGGTTTCAGCTAAGTCTCATAGTTGAAACTTGAAAGTGACTTGAAAATGGTGATCAAGTGAATTAAATTGAGTAATATTATCCAATGCCCATTACTTATCCTTATTAACATTTGCAATAAAGAGATGACAAAGCAGTGAGACAATTAACTTACGTAGTTTTTAAGGAACAGAAATATGAAAACTAGTATTTTAGAAGATATCTCTCTAAAGCACCATTGGGCCTTGCATTGGTTTGATATCCCTCCGATGCCACTTCACTAGATCTTGATGATGATCATTTTGTTATTTTTGGCATTGTAAAGTAACCGTGCGACATACATGATAACTCTTTTGAGGTTTCTCATTCATTTTGGAAAAAGAAAATCTTTATAACTCTTTAAATTAATGGTATATTGTGTTATTTACTTATTTTATCTTTAATATTGGATACTACACTCTCTGAATTTGAAATTTGGAGAGTTGTTAGACAATTGTAATTAGTCTAGGCAAACGGATCTATCAAATACCATTGAAGTTGAATTTTAGAGAGTTGTTAGACAATTGTAATGCAGTATATAACATTATAAAAGATAGTAATATTACTTATTTTTCGGTACTCAATTTGTAATAAAAAGATGACGAATTAGGATATTCAACTCATTTATGTCATTATAATAAGATAATTCAAACACGACTCATTTCTTATTACAACATTCTCGAAATCTCCAACCGACTTACACGGTTGGAACAAAAGGTGATCCATGGCCATTGAAAAAGAAAGAAATGAATTCCAGAACCGTTCGAATATTATCGTAGCTGTGAATGAGAATGGTAAGCGAAGACTGAGTCAACTGAAAGGAGAGGTGTTAATTTTTTGACACTTATTCACGATTCTTATTTCAACATTCTTTAGTCTCATAAACTAGTCGAGCTACATACTTAATTCCTCTTTTGAGGCTTATTACTTTCTTCTAATTTAAAAAAAAAAAATTTAGAGATTCATGAATTAGAACATAAATCTCAATATATGTTTGTTTTAAATGCAAAAATATATTTAAAATTTAAACGAAAAGTTATGCGGAATGCGGAGTAATATTTTAAGAATGCGTAAACCGTGACGCGCTCCCTCTCCAAACGACCAACTTATAATGATGACAAGAATCAATCCAATAGCTTAAAACGAAGCTGCCTTCATTCCTTTTTTTCTTTCTCTCTCTACACTTTTCTCCACCTTCTCTCTCTCTCTAAACCAAAAAAAAAAAAAAAAAAGAAACTGCCTTTTTTCGTGTGTGTAATGCAGAATTTCGTTGAAATCCCACACCTTCTTCTGTTGTAGTGGCTACAAACGATTGGGAGATTATTCGCCGGAGACAAAAATGTCGTCTGGATTTCCCGGCAGCGTTCAGGAATTTTACGGCGGCCCCGACGGGATCTCCAACGGAAGATCTGTCCCCGTGGGGAGTAATATCGGGAATCTTATGCAGCAGGGCGGAGTGCAAGTGCAAGTTCCTTATGGCTCTCAGCTCCCCGGAATTGTGTCCGATTCGGCTTCTCAGATCGCTCATCGGAGGTCCGATTTGATCGGGAAAAGGTCGCTGGTGGAGTTTCAACAGCAGCAGCAGCAACTGCAATTTCTCCAGCAACAGCGGCAAGGAGCGCTAGGGCTTTATCTTCGCAACGTTAAGCCTCGGACTTATCAGCACAGTTCTCCGATATCTCCGCTCTCGCCGGTGGATTTGTCGGCGCTGTCCTCGATTTCTTCGAATTCGAATTCTCCGGCGATGAACGCGAGGTACGGCGTTCCGATTCTTCAACAATTCCGGCCTCAACTGTCCATGCCTGCTGGGAGCGTTAACATTAACGGCGTTTTGCCGTCTGCGTCCGGTAACCCTAATTATGCTCCCGGGTTTTCCTTTCCAAATTCGGTCCAAAACAGGGGCGGTTTAGGTTCAGAACGGGCCGGGCTTGAGACGGAGAAGAAGATGATGAATCGGCTTCAGGAGCTCGAGAAACAGCTTTTGGATGATATCGATGAGGAGGAAGGCGATACAGTTTCCGCCGTAACGAACAGCGAGTGGTCGGAGACGATACAGAGTCTGATTAGCCCGGCCCAGACTCAAACCCAAACCCAAACCCAAGGCCCGAACCAGAATAACAATAAACCGCAAATTTCGCCTTCTCCAACATCGTCGACGTCGTCGTGTGCGTCATCCATGGAGTGCCCTGCGATAACATGCCCGAAGCAGACCATATCAGAGGCGGCGACCGCGATAGCCGAAGGCAAAAACGACGTCGCGGCGGAGATTCTCACGCGCCTCGCCCAGGTGGCCAACGTGAATGGCACCGCCGAACAGCGACTGACAGCTTACATGACTTCCGCTTTACGATCGCGCGTGAGCCCCGTGGAATATCCTCCCCCAGTATCGGAACTGCACACCAAGGAACACGAGCTCTCCACACAGAAACTCTACGAAGCTTCGCCGTGCTTTAAGCTAGGGTTCATGGCGGCGAATCTAGCCATCCTTGACGCCGTATCGGACCAGAGATTCTGTAAGCTCCACGTCATTGATTTCGACGTCGGCGAAGGCGGACAGTACTTGCATTTGCTCTACGCGCTCGCGGCGAGGAAAGCTGAAAACCCTACGGTGTTGAAGATCACGACGTTCGCCGACGTCCCCGGCGGCGATCAGCAATTGAGAGCCGTAGAGGAGGAGCTGCAGAAACAAGCGCAGACCGCCGGAGTTTGCTTGAGTATCAACATTATTCCGTGTTCAAACACCGAACTGAGCCGCGAGCGCCTCTCCGTCGATCCCGACGAGGCTCTGGTCGTGAATTTCGCTTTCAATCTGTACAAACTCCCTGACGAAAGCGTGACGACGGAGAATCGGCGCGACGAGCTGCTCCGCCGCGTGAAGGCGCTGTCGCCGAAGGTGGTTACGGTGGTGGAGCAGGAGCTAAACGGCAACACCGCGCCGTTCGTGGCGCGCGTGAACGAGGCGTGCGGGTACTACGGCGCGTTGTTTGACTCGCTCGACAGGACCGTTTCGCCGGAGAATATTTACCGAGTCAGAATCGAGGAGGGACTGGGTCGCAAAATGGGTAACTCGGTTGCTTGCGAGGGGAGGGACCGTGTTGAAAGATGCGAAGTGTTGGGCAAGTGGCGGGCCCGGCTCAGCATGGCCGGGTTCACCGCGATTCCGATGAGTCAACACGTGGCCGACTCGCTCCGGTCCAAGCTCAACTCGGGGCCACGTGGCAACCCAGGATTCACCATAAGTGAACAAGCCGGGGGTATCGGCTTCGGCTGGAAGGGACGAACACTCGCCGTCGCATCCGCCTGGCGTTAACCATACTTTATTATTATTATATTTTTTAATCGTCACTAAAAGTGTTTGAATTAGTATTAAAAATAGTATTTTAATGATTTTTCCCTTTTTCTTTTTTATTTTCCTCGATGTTGTACTAAGCTTCTCTTCTCTTCCTTGTTTTTTTCCTTTTTTTTCAATTATTAATTGTTATTGAGAAAATTAAGGAAAATTGGCCCCGCGAAGCGATTGAGAATATTTTTTTGTGGCGCGTTTGGATTCTCCCACAAAAGGTATTCATGCATTACCACTTAACCAATTGTGTTGGTTTGGCAAAAATGGGACCCACCCAATTAGATTATTTCTGAGGTTGTATGGTTACTCTTAATTCAGACTTAAGGTAGCTCCAGTTGGTTGGAAAGTGTATTCTTCAAATTGGGTTCTCGTGGGCCCCCCCTGCATCAATTTCCCTTCTCCTTTTATATTATTCTTCTGTTTTTTCACACATATTTGCCTAATTTAACCATATTAAATCTGAGTTACACATGGGCCTTTTTCTCAATTTAGTGTCCATCTAAGTAAATTTATCGTTAACTTTGATGTACCGAAAAGTTTGTAATTTGTTTCGTGTGAAACTTGTTTTGTAACTTTTAACAAACAAAAGATTATAAAAAAGTAAATTAATTTAGGTTGTTCGTAGCGGACTAGTTTAACCAAGAAAGTTATTAAAAAGGTGGTGTCAAATTTAAAATTTTGTAATTAATAAGTTAGCTGTCCAACCAACCTGACAAGGTTTGTACCAAAATTTATTGTTAACTATGCTTATAACTTTATATGTCGGAATGTTATATATTCGATTTTACATTACACCATTTCTAATGTACACAAAAAATTGATAATTTAGTTGGAGTGATTGAGTTAGCGGAGAATGATTCTTTTATCAAAAGATCATGAGTTTCATTATTGTCAGCATCTTGTCAATCATGCATGTGACACACACACATATAATAAATTAAATAAAATTACCATGTTTATTCATTTGATGATAATTTATTAATGATAAATATTCGGTATGGTACTATGTTCATATTTGATTTTATAAAGTCAAAATATTTCAAATAATAGGAGTACCAAATTCCTAGATTTTGACAAAGCACATGCCCTGTTAACTTATTGTTCTGAGTTATGTAAATGATCATTGACATTTAGCTTTTTATGTGTTGCGGGAAGATAACGGATGTGTACATTTTTTGGCGATTTTTATTTCAGCAAGCGATCATGAAAAATAGTGTTAGATCATATTTCAGATAATATTAGGAGATTGCTTGACTTTAAATTCTTTGCAAACCGAATTTCGTAGAATATAATGAGGTGATTGTGTTGCAAAGGATGATAGAATGGTGGGGTATGAAAAGCATTGGTGAATTTGGGCATGGTGAGGGCTAATAAACTGTAGAGTGATGGAAGATGCAGTGAGGTTAGGTTAGGTCAAATTTGGTATAGAATCCACGTTCTAGAAATTATATATCCGTTTGTATTCTTGTGGTTAAAACAAGTGCCCAACCATGGCAAGTTGGGGTTAGCTTTGATGGGATTATGACCCATCATAAAAATAATTTAGGTGGCATGTATGAATCATATCATTGATTTGGTTACCCTATTTAATTGTCCCATTTACTTTATTTTAGGGTATATTTGATCAATTTTTGGTGCAAATTGCTTGTCTTCCCCCTCCCCCCTCGATAATGTCTATTACCTTTCTAAATGGAAGGTATGAGGTTCGAGTCTCATCTCCAATCGAGGATGTTAGCATTTCATATTGAGCAGATATTATAAGTATATTATATTGTGTCAAAAAAAAATACTCGATAGTATGTGGCGTATGTGCACAAGTTGTTGCATAGGAGTTGGTTTTTCTTGATTGTTGTATCCATAGAGAGGGAAATGCGAGTGTAGATTGGATCGTGACACACTATATGGCAATCATTATTTCATGTTTGTTTGTTTTCATATCCTCCCTGTGAGGTTTGGTAGATTCTAAGCGTTGAACTTGTTAATGTTTTGAGACCATGGTTAAAGCAATTTTCATTTGTTTTTGCTTCTACTGAGGAAAAAAAAAATCCTTCTAGCTAATCTTTGAATGGAATAACTTTCAAATCTCATGTGGTGATCCGGTGGATAAGAGTTTTACCCAACAGTTAAATTTTGACACGTCATGTTAACACACATGTAGTGAGCATGCAACCTATTGGGCTCAAAGTGTAATGCACAACCTTTTCATCATTTTCAATTTTGTTACATTTGAAAAAGTGCGCTAACTTAACTAAGCTTGCAAAAGTAATATTCTCTTTATAGATGCTCTTAGTATAAGGGCTACCATAAATACAATCCATAGTGACTTCACAATTCAGATGTACTAAAAAACAATTTTAAAAAAATAATTATGGAGAATATAAAAGTTAATAATATTCTAAACAAGTTGGAATGAAAAATGATGAAATGATGATAAAATATATTATAAGGTTTGGAGGGAGAAGAATGGAATTTGGAATATATAAATTATAGATGGCTATCAAGAATATATATATATATATATATATATATATATATATATATATATATATATATATATATATATATGCATGGCCCTCCACCTTCCACACATGGTAAGTGTTTCCCAGTTAAATACAAGTATTTTGCAATTTGACATTTTGTCAATTACAGAGGTGAGGCATATATTTTGTCTGCAATCCTACCTTTCTATCACTCTTACCTACTAGCTTTGATTAATTTGGTAATAATTGGGGTTGTGGTCCCATTATACCCTCCTCCTTCCTCATCTTCTTTATACCATTTTTTTCCTTCTTTTAATTTCTTCATTGGCATTAGGTGCAGCATTCAAAATCTGATTCTTCTTGCATTTCCCAACTTTATTATTATTTTCATTACCGCTATCCAATGATATGTACCGAATAAACTTTGTTCTTATGTATTAATCCATGTAAGCTTTACTATTGTGTATTGGTCCGTAAATCACACAAAAGATGTAAAATCATGTGCAACAGTCTCAACTGAGAGAACATACAAGAGTTGAACATATGATTTTCTGATACGAAAATCATGTTTTACCATTTGATCACCTATTTCGATGTTATTATTATTATTATTATTATTATTATTATTATTATTATTATTATTATTAGAAGAAGAAGAAGAAGATCCTAAAGCATATTATACCAAAGAGATGCTCAATCCATTCAAAAGTGGAAAGTGAATTGGGATATTGCTATAAGTGATAAAAGATTTATTTATTTTTTTATGTGTGATGCCGGAAGATAAGGTTTTCAAATCGTGGTTTACTTATGACGTGTAATTTGTAAATTATTACAGAGAAATAAGGATTAACTAGTGTACACGTTCAGATAATGGCTGCGAATTTCTCTGATTATCCCAAAATAAAATGTAGAAAATGTTATGAATATATATTAAGGGCTGGGAGGATGAGCAGTGGAGTTGGGAATAAATGCATGTATTGAGAAAGGGTACTATAAATTTGAGGTTGGCAGAGAAAAGGAGAATGGTGCAGTGAGAAGGGTAAATGCGGAAGCAGCACATTAAAGTGGATTCAATTTTGGCTTCCATTATAAATATGAAGAAGACGACTTACGTGTGTGGAATTTATGAAATTGACATGCCCATTATATCATGTGTTGTACAATCACCACAAAACATCATTAAATTCCACATTAACTACTTTCAATGGCTTGTTGAGATTTTCTCTTATTTTTTTAGCATTATTTCTCATTTTCTTTCTTATTAAATTCCTAAATTTTCCCACTCCCTGACCCGACAGAGCATTTTGGGATATAAATCATGGTAACTCAGTTGAACACAGATGTTAGAACCCACACTGTGACCGGTGAGACTCGATCCCTAATCTTTCTTCTCAAATTTTATCCATTTAACTAATTGAGCAAAATATATTATACTCCGTGATATATCTCAAATGAGATTGTTGTCAAATCACATGTAACTGATTTTGAAGTAACACACACACACACACCGTAGTAGATGTTTTTCTTAGAGCAGTATACCTTTCGTAAATAATTTGAAGGTTATTATACTGAAATATTGTAATAGTGATACAATGGACCTGGATCTAGGGAGACTCGTGTCCATTTACATATATTGAATGTTTACAATTTACATACTGAAAGTGAACATTCAGTATGTAAATTGTAAACATTCAATATGTAATTTGTATATTTTGGATCTAGACCTACAAAATAATTTGTCCAAATATAGTTTAACCAATGTCTGTCTATTCGGTTGTAATTGCAGCCTGCATGTCATGCAAAAAATTATATTCATATGCTGGTTTACGAAATCTGTTGGGTGGGCTAGATTTGTGGCCCAATATGCAGCAATCGGTGAAGGCCCAACAAAGAGCAAGACTTACATACCAGATACCAGTCCAAAATGTGACATTTGTGCCTTTGTACTTTTAGACATGTTACATATTGCATCTGTTAACACCAGAAGGCCCAATATACAGCAATGGGTGATGAAGGCCCAAAAAATAGCAAACGGGGCCCTATGAATAACCCATGAAATTTAATTAAAGGATAGGCCAATTGTTATACCGTGGACGCAGGTCCACCTTGCAAGGTGGACCTGGGTCTACATTCACATACACTATACTCTACATTCACATACATTATACTCTACATTCACACTTTGTAAACTCCACATTCACACATTATAGGATTATATGATACTCTACATTCACACTTTGTAAACTCCACATTCACACATTACAGGATTATATGATACTCTACATTCACACTTTGTAAACTCCACATTTACACATTACAGGATTATATGTTTAGTAACTATATTACTACTGTTATGCATTCACACATTCAAAACTCTATATTCACAGGTCCTATATTCCATATTCACAGCTTGAGAACTCCGCATTCACACATTACAAGGCTACAAGTTGCTAGAACTTTTTAACTCTATTACAGATTCACACATGCATAACTCTATATTCACGATTTTTATACTCTATATTCACAATTTGAAACCTCCACATTCACACATTTATGGGCAACTCTACATTCACACAATCATAAATCTACATTCACGATTTCTATACTTTACATTCACACTTTGAAACCTCTACATTCACACATTTTTGGACAACTCTATATTGAACAATATGTTTACTAAGAAAAAAAAAGAAAAAAAAAAAAGAAAGAAGACAAAAACGACGTAGTTTTGGACCCAGGTCCTGGGTCCACATCATAATTTGCCAGGATCGGCACAACCCAACTAAAATCCTAGAGCATAAACAATTGGAGTTCTCATATTGTTGGGCTTGGGTGGGGGAATAAAAGGAGATTATTTGATAGTATACAAAATAATGTATTTTCAGTACTCAAATAATATATGTATATAGATATATGTATATAGATAATGTAATTTTTATTTAGAAAAAATAGTAAAATAGGCAATTAAGCTCCTAAATTTTTTAAAGTAGCAATTAAACTCATCAACATTTTATTTTGGTGCAATGAAACTCAAAAATTGATTGGTCGCATATCACTAGAGTTCCGACAACCTTTCGACAAAACTCTGGCACCATTTTCGATTAAAAAAAAAACAACCGACGACTAGTGGACATTGAAGAAAGCGATCATTTGGGTCACATTGTCAGGCGAGAAGGTGGCCCACTAGTCCCCTTCCTCAATGTCGCCGATCGCCGGTTACTTTTTTTATCAGAAATGGTGTCGGAGTTTCGCTTGAGGATTGTCGAAACCTTAGTGGTCACTAACTGGTTTTTGCGTTGCATTGCACCAAAATAAAATGTTGATGTGTTTAATTGCTATTTTAAAAAGTTTTGAAATCTAATTAATTTTTATGTAAAGTTCGATGACATATTTGACTATTTTCTATTTTATTTATAGTCCACACAATAATACTCTATGGGAGGCAGTGATTTAACGATTTTTGTGAAATTGGTTTCATCTTGCGTTTGATTCTTTGCAAATTTTTTGGGTTATAAAAGGTTACATTTTATATTAATAGCATGTTTATCAATTACTCTAATAGATCTATTCCATAAAATGATATTCTAATCCCAATGTTCCACAAATCAAACATCACATAGTTATTAATTCACATTCAATTTGAGTCACTTTAGCAAGGTTCATCTATCGCACTCACAATTCGTTAAAATGGTCCACTCTTTATAATAAATTAATAATTGTATTTATACCTTTAAAGCTGTATTAACAATCTACTTACCAACTACCCTAAACAATAAGAATAAAAGAGTTGTGCTAGACAACCCCTAACAGAGTTGATCAGACAGTTGATTTAGTAACGATTTCTTTGATTCCCTATAAAAATTATCTATTAGCTTTTTTGGTTTAAGTGAATCAACTATAATTAACTTAGACTAGTTTACTTTCTTATTATGTCCGCCGATTAAGATGACAATTGACAAGACATGTTTGATCCTGAATGTATTTTCAGGAAGTGATTACAAGCTTTATGTAAATCAAACGACTAAGAGAATTGCCATTTCCATTTATAACAAAAACTATTGCAACATTATTTTGTCGACAAACTCACCAATAATGTGGTATGCATAGGACTCTTGCAAGTCTTATACATGGTTGTATGGGGTGGATCAAATTAGGGAGTTGTGGTTTGTCCTAGGCCCATCATGTGAACCAATCTTTCCCTTGTAAAGTACTAAAACAAAGAAAGAACAATGTTGTTCCAAAGCACAAGGTGACGGACAGACCGACCGAAGGAACAAAATGGCAATATTCGCATATTGGCATCTTTGACTTTAGGTATGCCACATGTGGGGGCAAGTGTGCAACTTGGCATGATTGCAATATTATTTTATGTCAAACTTGCTTATCAATCAAAATTTTAATAACATCATGACAATTTCATGGTATATATCGTGAAATTTAAATATAAGAATCATATTTTATTTATTTAGTTATGTTTTTTTAGATAGTGTTGTGTTGATTTGAATTAGGAACATGTTGGTAATAAGTGTTTTCAATATTAATACGTTTCAAAATATTTTCTTAATTATAGGTGGTGCAAATCAATTTTTTTTGGTGAATATTAAGCTAGATATGATGAACGAATGATAGTTTTCTCTATGCTTCAAAAAAAAAAATATTGGCTAGGTAGAACTGAGATAATTTTGACATTATTTTATTTGGTGGAATTTTGACGAATTATTTTCAGTAAAACGACGTAGCTCCGATATTTTGCTCACGCCATCTCTGTCTCCCCGTTCCGCAAAGCATCCATTGAATCCGTAAAAGCTTCAATCGCTGAAGAACCCTAAACCTGATCCTACAAAAGCTTCTGGTATCTACTTGTGTTTTCTCTCACGCGTTTCTTTCCTATTCAATTTCAGTATAAGCTTCAATCGACCGTGACATTTTTTGTTCTCATGATGAAGCTAGGTTTTCTCAAAGTAATTACAGTATTTCATATCACGATGAAAGAATGATCAAACTTGAGGAGTTAAGGTTCAAACGATTTGAGTGGATTGGCGCAGTGTTCTTCAAAGTATATTATAATCGCGGATCATAGTTTTCAGATGCGTGGACGATAAAATTGAAAATTGAACAAGAGATGAAGCTTCTTGCTCCCGTAAATAGCGAAATGGCAGATGCAATGAGCCTAAAATTTGATCAGGATTGGGAAGATTGCAGAACGGTTCTGGCGATTTACCCTAAACACAAAATTGTCTTTGTCAGATTTTGCTTTACAAAAAGCTAGAACATATAACAGGTGATGCTAGAATAGAAATTGTTTAATATTCTGGTGTTGCATCAACAAGTAATACTCTTAAATGGAAACATTTTTCAAAAGTGAAGCTGATAGTGGAATGGAGGATGATTTGAAAGAGTTTGATGTATTTGGGATTAAGATTGTGTCTGCTGTCAATAGATCACAATTATATGTATATTTGGAAGAACCCGGAGTTGATTGAAAGCAAAATCCTCATTTGTGTATATCTTGTGTATATATATGGCCTTCTTAAACTCTGAAGCTTGTGAAGATTCTGATGATGATCAAGCAATTGCTACAGACATTCAAGAGCTTGGTACTGAACTTTGTTGCCATGCCAATTAGATTAACTGGTTTGTTCTATCCTGTTATGTATTTTTTTGTCATGACTATACACTGAGACTAATATTGATCGTGTCAAGTAGAATCTTAAGGGGCACATGCCTCGGACATGAAGGTAGCTGCATTCCCATGCCTTGGACATGAACGTAGCTGCATTTCCATGCCTCGGACATGAAGGTAGCTGCATTCCCATGCCTTGGACATGAACGTAGCTGCATTTCCATGCCTCGGACATGAAGGTAGCTGCATTTCCATGCCTCGGACATGAAGGTAGCTGCATTCCCATGCCTTGGACATGAACGTAGCTGCATTTCCATGCCTCGGACATGAAGGTAGCTGCATTTCCATGGCATTTCCATGCCTCGGACATGAAGGTAGCTGCATTTCCATGCCTCGGACATGAAGGTAGCTGCATTCCCATGCCTTTTCCATGCCTCGGACATGAAGGTAGCTGCATTCCCATGCCTCGGACATGAAGGTAGCTACATTCCCATGCCTCGGACCCAAGACGTTTGGAATTTCTATGCACATCCCGTGGGGAACATGCTGACTACACTGTGGTTTCATTTTTCTTACAGGTCGAGGCTGCAGTTCTTAGTAAAGGTGAGGTTCAGTACAGGCAGTGAACCAAGTTTGAGTTGATATTTGCTAGTGCAGTAATGAATTATATAATTTATGTTGAATGCTCTGCTCCATTTGGATTGCCTGCCTGCTGCCTAGCTGCCATCTATTTGTTGTTTGGTGCATTTAAGATCGAACGGATATTGAATCTGTGACCTCCAACTTAAGATATCGATCACTAGACTACAAAAAGTCGTTTCCAGCTATGTTTTGCCCACTTTTTTAAACCCACAGTTGTTTATCCACACTTTATCCAATCTGTCCATTTGACAACAGTGGAATTATTTGTTTGTGATGCAAAATTTATCAAATTTATTCTTCTCTGTGTATATATGCGGTTGTGATAAGGAAAGAACAAGATTTGAAGTTTCTGGGAATGTAGGGATCATCCACTCACAGCCACACATACCCAATCTTACTTTCTTGGCATCACCTTCTGGCTTATCTTTCCCCCCAATTTCCTTTTAGTGTCTTGGAACGTGCAATAGATTCTTAGCATTATGTAAATGCTCTCATTTTTTCGGCAAATTATTGTGTGGATCATGAATATAATGTACATTTTTAATATGCTAAAAGTATATTATTTGTGCCGTGTGAACCATGGTACATGTAATAATGATTGTATTTTTTCAGCACACAGTAAGCAACCAATACCCATTTGTTTATTATCATTTTTTATTTTATTTTTGGAGATCACACATTACTTTTTTTTTTTTTTTTTTTTTTTAAGATAACATCACTTTTATTAAGCATCTGTATTGTTAATCTTAACAAGTCAACAGCTTATCTGGCAAGTCTGTTTTGACTGAATGCACATTATGACCCTCATGTTACAGGCAAATTATACCGTGGACCATTGATAAATTTCCATTTTAGCATACTAAATGTTGGTTTTTAATGTAATATATGTTTATTTTTAGGTCGTATACTAAAAATATATTTGCAGTACGCTAAATGAACTCTAAGTACATTAAACATATATATTTGTAGTACACTAATTGAACTTTAAGTACATTAAAAATATAGATATATCATGTATGCCAGTGGTCCACCTTACAATGTGCATAATGGTCCACAATGTAATGATTGCATGTTATGCACATGTGTATACTGAAGATCACTAATAAATGTTCATTTTTAATATAGCGAATGCTTATTTTTAATGTAATATATGTTCATTTTTAGGTGTATACTAAAAAAACTAATCTGCAGTATATTGAAGATGTATTTGTATATTAGTGGTCTACAACCTACCTTACTAATATGAACTATGATCCACGGTATAATGATGACATGTTATGCAATTTTAGTCAATGAAGCCAAATGGCATGTTGTGCACTTTTGGTCAGTGAAGCCATATATGCTAAGGCCCTCCCCAATAGTCATTTTGTCACGATTTTACTATTTTGGAAGAGAGAGACGATGAGAGTATCTCTTGCAAATGAAGGGTTTTTGCAGATTTGTGGGACTCGCTTCATCTCTGTTGCGTCTTGTGGTAGCCGTGTGCGAGCTACTATGCGTCTATGCGGGCGCATTAATAGCTCGGTTTTATTTATTTGTCTTTTAATTATTGACATAATATAGCTATTTTATTATTTATTTATTTATTTATTTATTATTACCATTGATGCATTGAATGTACTAAGACTATCCTTATTCTTGCAAATCTCTTTCATTCTTAAAACATAAAAATGAATCTTACTTTCACATTATTAAATTTACGATTTATTTACTACTTACATTACATCCCTGGAATCCAATCAAATTTTAAAAGTGGACCCCAATATTAAATCACTTTAAAACATTATTAAATACATAAAATAAAAAAGAAAATAAAGCAAAATAAGTTAAGAAACAAAATTAGAAAAAAAAAAGGGTACAAAAGCTGCCACAATTGCAGCTGCAGCAACTTTGTACGGTGCAAATTTGCAATTCAATTAAGCAATAAAAAAAATAAATGTTATACTATTCCATATCATATTGTCAAATCATCTTGTCAATGATTTATTTTGGTAGGATAAAGTCAGCCAAGATATTGGATTAGGTGTATGAGCCAATTCAATAAAACATAATGAACACAGACAATAATATGAAAATATATAGATATATGCTTTAATAAGAGCGATTGAGTGAATATAGTATGATTGTCTTACTATGTCTTACTATAAGGTCACAAATTCAATATTATAAGTTTTTCAAGAAAAAAAAGAAAAAAGAAAAGAGCCTTGCACAAAAATAATGGGGCAAAAAGTAAATAGAACAAAAATGGAAGGGTACGAGGGAAAAAGTAAAATACATAATAATGTGAAACAGCGCCGCTAATCAGGGCGGAACTAGACACAGGATACATACAACAAAATGACGAAAGGAAAGTCATATGTGAATTATCCTAGGGCATCCAATGGCATTGTGGTTAAATGAGGGAGATTCACGAGGGCAATATCGTCAAACGTGCAATGATAAATAAGTGGTGATTCACTCGTTTGCGTGTACTCTTATTTTCACGGTCCTGAAAGAGATTAGGATACACAGAAGCGAAATCCCGGAGGCTAACCGTGGATTGTCGATCATCATCGTCATCGGCGAAGATCTGACGGTCGTCTTTCATCGACCGAGTTGAAGACTCGGTGGTTCCGGTGTTTGTTTTCTGTCTGTTCATTGTGTCGGAGCGTATGTACGGCGAAGAGATTCATATTCCTTTTCGAAGACTTTAGAACCATAAATCGTCGAATTGTAGATTGGCGGCGAGTTTTTGGTGTTCCGCAGAAGAACAGGTATTGAAAACCCTAGTTTTTGATTTTGTACGCTTTGGTTGCTTTTTTCTCTTGTCGCCAGAGAAGAGAATCGTTTTGTTCTCCAAGCCTCGGACTGCGAAGACTGCGCTTTCTATTCGGTATGGAACTTCGGGAACTGCCAGATCTATGATTTCTGAGGGCGTAGCTACGGATTTTTTCGGTCAACCTGGATGTTATTTGGTCCTTGATTGAAGATCAAGACATGTGGAGCCGAACTCTTCGGTTTTGAATGTTCCTGTGCTTGGCGAAGCTATTTTTTCATTACAATTTTGCTGGCATTGCTATATCTTCAACGATTTGGTTATTGGCTTCTTGGTGCTTCTGTTTCTGTTACTGAAGAGTTCTCCACCTAGTGAGGTGTAAAATTTGTCAGGATCTACTTGATCTAGGCAGAACTAGACCTAACATGGGAAATTGGCTTTGTGGATGCGTTTTTAGAGAGTTATCCTCCTTGGACGCACCTTCAGAATGCCGAGTAATAATATTAATTAACATTGAATTGAAATAGAAAAGTTTCTAGGGTTTTCCCCAGTGTATGTGATGATTTGATGCGGCCAATATTGCCAGTGAACAATTCCAGAGGTTTTATAGTATTGCAGAATATATTGTAGATAAAGGCTGATAGATCCGTAACCTCTGGAAATAATATAGATTCAAGTCTTGCCAGCCTCAAAGGCGATTCTGCTGCTTATTCATGGGCTTTCTGCCACTTCTTTCCTCTCTGATAATGTTTCGTTGGAGATCTGTTGAAGCTTTTTATAATGGAGATTTGATCTAAGAAGCCTTAATACCACTAGAATTAAGGTGGTTGTTAATGTTTAGGGAAACTTGTTGCATTGAAATGATGTTGGTGCTTGATTGCTTTTATTTGGGAGTTAGGAGAGAGCTCTGTACAGCATTAGGATGTTTTGCTGGACCCCCTATTTCCTGCAAAAAAAAAAAAATTATGCTGAGTTATTTGATTGGCTATTATGTGTTTACTACTACTGGGATTCATATCTAAATTAATAACAAAGACTTTCATCCCATACCTTTGGATTTTCCCCCCTGATGTGATATTTTTTACTTTGTAAAATATTTTTTGGTGGAACTGTAGCAGTAGAATCCTGATCCAAAATGTTAGGAATCCGCTACACAAACTACAATGTGAATTAATTGTTTTTGGCTTGGCCTCAAACTTGATAACCTCATCTGCCTTGAGGTAATTGCCTATGAAGGCATGTCCTGGCAGTTGTATTTGTGTGATGTTTCAGTTTGATGGAAAGTATGAACTTAAATGTTTTCCTTTGATTGCTTTGGTCATTTTACAGAGGTTTTTTTGGGACCGTGTATAGACGGAAGGTTACTATCTGGACAGTGTTAATGTTTGGTTTGAACAAATGGTGAGTTTTAAAATATCACCCATTAATCCTTTGTTCTCTTCAACCCATTCTATTCTGATGACATGTCTGTTCGAAAGTGTTTCTTGAATACTTGTCATCTAGTAGTATGGATTGTGGGTTCAATGTTATTGGAATTTTGGGGGCATGAGTTGTAAATTAAGCATGAAAGGAACTTCCAAAATGTTCTAAATGAGTACTGCTTTTATGACTTTGTTTTCAATATATATTTGTAGACTTCTATAACTACTGAGCAAAACTGGTGTTATGTGCATTGTTCTGGCTTGCAGAATATTGTATTAATTGTTTGATGATGCATAATTGACAAGTTCTCCTTGTACACTGTTTGTTTTTCTTCTTTCTTGATTGCTCTTTTGAAATCTTGTTGTTATTGCCTTGTTGGGTTATTTAAATAATCTTTCAGATTATGTTTCTAGTGTTTGAATGTTTTTTCATAGTGTAGATTGTTCTGTTGTCAGTCTCACTGTTTTTCATTTAATCACTTTGCAGACTCGCTTATGCCTTTGCCCTGGGAATTTTCAAGCTACTGTGGAGTTGAATAAGAAAAGAAACCAACAAAAAGAATCATCCTGCAATACTTGTGGTGGCAGATTCTTAGTTGATGGGATAGGAAATATTTCTGCAAATATGCTTAGTACAGTCCGTCTTGAAGTATCTAATTCTATCAATCCTGAGTTGAATTGGAAGAAAGTCACAAAAGGAAGGCGCTCAAGGAAACCTACTGGTAGAAGCTTGAATTGGGGAGGAAAACTGAAGAATCAGAGTCCCAAGAGGGTAGGAGATTTTTCAGGTTTTGATTCTGACAAGGTACTTTTCTCAACCTCTCTGGATGTTGTATCATATAAAGGCTCTGTAATCTTATTCATTCAGCGTCTAACTGTTAATTTGGCAGTTTTGTGAGATTGCCAGTGAGCAACGGGTTCCTGACAAAGCGGAGCACATTCCTATAAAGAAAAGGAGGCATTTGCTTCGGTCCAAATCACCATCCAAGGTACATTTTGGGCTGCAGGAAGAGTCGTTGTCTCCTCAGTCATTGGCTACTCCTACTCGATCTGAAGAGCTTGAGCTGCTTTCTGATCATAATCATTCATCAGGGCACATGAGTTCAGATTCTTATTCCAGCAGTCAGTTGGCTGCACTAAAGTTTTGTAATGGTATTAGGCATAACATTATGGATCTCAAGTTTGCAGAAGTTGCAAATGGGAGTTACTATAACTCAGAGGACTTCTCAGGCATTGCACTTCTTGCAGCAGCTGCATGCAGTAATGGTATGGATGACGACTCTGGTACTGAGAAGGAAGGTAGAGACCAAGTGGAAAAAGACAATGTGACTCCTGAAAGTAGAGATGAATGCCCGGACTCTCTTGAAACTCTTTCAGTTATTCCTCATGGTGTCAATGATGAGCAACTCAGGGAAGATAAGAGATCTGTTTCTCCAAAGGTTGACAGACTGCATTGGGACCTCAACACTTTAATGGATTCATGGGGTCAACCTTGTGATGACCAAGTCACAGGTAATGCCCAGAATGATGGTGATGGTAGTAAAAAAGATAAGTGTGAGATAGACATTGGTAAAGAACAAATGGTTCCTGAAGTTTGTCAGCATGATACAGAGAATTTTATGCTTTCAGCTGAAAAGGATACAAAAATTGCACCTTCAGTTTTGAAAACAGATGGAAACATGTCAGGATCAGTTTCTTGTCTTAACAGAACCTCTGTTAAGGAGGAGATATATGATTTGAACCTCAGAAAAGATTTTGAATCCTTGGAAATCAAATCCATTGACAAAGGAATTTCTGTTCATGTTGATGAAAAGGATACAAAAGTTTCACCTTCAGTTTTGAGAACAGATGAAAACCTGTCAGGAGCAGTATCTTGTCTCAACAGAACCTCTGTTAAGGAGGAGATATACGATTTAAACCTCAGAAAAGATATTGAATCCGTGGAAATCACATCCATTGACAAAGGAATTTCTGCTCATGTTGATGACAAGAATATGTCCCTTGGTGATCATCTTGCCAATAAATCAATTCATGCATCAACAGCCTTAGTTTCTGAGGGAGCATCAACTGTAGCCTCAGTTGGTGCTGTTGCTATTCAGGACAGTGGATATACTCAGGAGTCTATAATGGGTGACCCTGCACGTGATACTGGCTCCAAATGTGGATACAATGAAGATCATATTAGAACTTGTCAACTACCTGATGATAAGATTTTAGGGAGGAATGTGACTGACACAGTTATCTCTAAAATTCTGGATGTAGTAACTTCTCATAGTACCTGTGATGAAGCTGATAACTGTCATCCCTCAACGAAAAGTGAAGATCTCTCTGTTCTAAAGGCCACTGTTGGTGATGGTCAGCCTATAGAAGGTGAAGTCAAGTGGCAAGAGAAGATAGCCTCTGCTTCTATTGCCATCGGAGTGGATTCTCAAGTGCAGTTTGTACCCAAGGAGCTTAGTTCAAGGTGTTCTGATGGCTGTGGATCTAATGGAGTGGAGCTTACTTTTTTGCAAGGGTCCAGCAAAATCTTTAAGGAGGGCCCACAGGGTGATGATCTTCCTAGTCATTCAATGAAGATTGGATCATTTCTCGAGGACTGCCACAGATCAGATATTTCACATGAGGGTCGTGGTCACACAATTGTCTGTGAGGATATGAATGGTTTTCAGGCTGGTTATGACTCTCCATTTGAGGATGGGGAATTAAGAGGATCTGCTTTATGCAGCTGGGAGGAAAATGAGGCTGATGGTGAGGTTGAATGTGTTGACTATGATTCAGATGGAAATGGTTTGTTTTCAGATGCTGCTGATCACCATGGCTCTGAAGTTGTTGAAGCTGGTTCTGAGGGTTCACAAGGTTCAGAGAAGAGAGTTTCTTCAGCAAGTGGAGGTGTAGAAGCAGATTTCAGTAAGAGTAGTATGTCTTTGAAGAACTTGAGGGTAGAGTCCAGGAGGTGTGAAGATAAAAGTGACATCGCTGGAAAGAAGGGATCAGATGCAGGTTTTGGTACCATGGTACACCACTCTGCTGATACTAGTGTTGAAGGAAATGATGATCTGAAAAAAAGGCATGGATTTGGGTTCAGATGGTCATATAATGAGGAATTTGGTTTGAGAACAGACAGAGGTAAGTTGCAGTCACGCATTGAAGGACCACTATATTTGGATGCAACAGATAGGAAGGACAGTATACTGTTGCAGCACCGCAGGTAGATATAGCTTGTCTTTCCTCATTATCTCTTTCCTCTATCTGTTTTCCCATTTTCTTTTCTCTGAACATAAAATAGATTGGCTTTCTGTGTTCTTTATTTGATAAGATTATGTCAGTTGAATTCACAAAATGTATATTGGATTCTATTTTCAGGCCCCTTAGTCTTGGTTGCTCATACAGTAGACCTGAGAGAGATTTTAGCCCTGAGAAATTTGTGGGCAGATATAGATCTGCATTTCATGTGCGGGACAGGAATGCAGGTGATGGTCACTGGGGCAGCTGGGATTCAAGAAGTCGATATCCTTCTATTCATCATGGCCCCGAGGGTCATGGGAACCCCCGTCGAAGAAGCTTTGCTGATTTGGCCGACAGGTTTGGTGGAATGGATTCTCGTGATCAGAGACCATCAATAAATTATTCTTCAAAAGATATACAGAGGCCCCCAGGGTTTAGACGGAGGTTATCAGTTGACAGAGATGATTGTTATGATGGTCCTAGGAGAATGCTACCAGCTCGTGGAGGAATCATTAATAGAAATAGCAGAGGCGGTTCTGGAGGTTATTCTCAAAAAAATACTAGAGGCTTCAGGCAGGAAGGCAATTTGCATTTACCTGATGACGATGCACCATCTGTTCGAATGCGGCATTATTTATCCAGGAGAGATAGAAGCTTTTCTCCTTCATTTGCCAAACCTGGTCGCATTTCCTTGCCTCGAAGGAAATCTCGGTCACGGTCCAGGTCTTCTTCTCCCCGAGCTTGGCATTCACAAAGGGATTGGAATATGAGCATGAGACGGCCGGGTAGATCTCCTGAGTTGAGGACAGAGACTAGAATGGAGAGAATGAGAGTTCCTTTTAAGAAATCAAGTTATGTAGCTGAATATGGAGAGGGGTTTGTATCCCCTACCAGACGGCACTTCTCCCCTGACCGGAAATCTAGATGGATGGAAGACCAAAATTTTGGGGTTGGTTCCCAGTTGAGGCGTGGCAGATCCCCTGTGAGAGGGATCAGGAGGAACCAAAGATTTGATGGAATGGGATCTGATCGATTGAAGTCAGATGATTACTTTAGACCAATGATACGGACCAGGAGATTCCCTATGATGGGCAACACTGGAAGGGTATCCAAGTTTGAAAACAATTATAATGACAGTAGACATGATGACAGAGGTGAGATGATGCATCAAGTTAGGCATTCCGATGCTACCATCGGAAGGAGGATTGGACACGATGTAGATGATAAATTTGAGGCAGCAGGTGGCAACTCTCAGAACAACGAAGACATCCAAAGTAGTGATGTACAAGGGCCAGGGGGTGGTGGTGGTGGTAGTAGGGAGGATAAGAGAACCTTTATTATACAACAACAGTAGTAGTGGGAGGTATTTGCTTTTCTTTTCCTTTCTTTGTTTACATTTTCCTACTATCCTCGTGGCTGGGTAGATTTTGCCTTGAGGAAACATCACCATGAATGAAGACAATAAGCAATGGCCCTTGTTGTGCCTCTCTTCTCTCGGCTGGCTGGAGCCCGGAGGAAGTAGATAGCTCATTCTACCGTCCGTCGAACTTTCCATCTTTTTCTTTAGTGAATAGGAAAAATGAAATAAATTTTGTTGCTCATCAATTAATTGGTTTTATTATCTTTAGGATATCTTTTTCTTCTCTTGTTTTTTTGGGGGAGGGGGGAAGGCCTCTTTAATTTGTCTTACAATGGCCTTCTATTGTACATCTTGGTGGAGAAAGGACGTGGGATGAATATTTTCTTTTGGTCATATCATTATCAGCTAATGATGCTTGTTGGCTTTCAAACTGTTACATCTTTTTCACAATATTTGTCTTACTTTTTCTAAGAGCTTTGTTCATTGGGGATGATTATTCCCTAGTTTTAGCAGCTTGAGTAGTAAGCAGACTTCATTAGCAGATTGGAGAACTTCAGACAATTAGTAAACGCTTCATTACAAGATTGGAGAACTTAAAAACAATTAGTAAGCGAATTGGTAAGTGAAATTTCAAGTTTGGAGAACTTATAAGACAATTAGTAAACCAACGAATGTCATGCAAAACCATGAACCCAAAACATAAGAGTTTGTTAGAACAGAAAAGGTATTAATTAATTCAATTGATCATGAAGATAGAAGCTTGAAAATAAAGCTCAAGTCATGAAAATATCTGGAAAACCAACCGGTCAAGAAGACATGAAAACAATCACACAAACCACAAACATTTCAGTGTAAAGAGAGGCCTTGGGGGCATACAAGCAGAACAGCATTACAACTGGTGAACAAAAGATACCTAGTGCGCTTGATGTTTTATATACATGGCATTATTCAAAACCACAAAACATCAAATTGGGAATGCAACCAGCTGCCTAGAAGATACACTAGGACCACCATTTACCCTCTTAATACCTGATTAAAGATATACGTGCCCACATGTGCATCCTCGGCAATCTGAAGTGAAGAAAAAGCTTGCTCTGCTATCAACTGGGGGGAAATCCCAGTGATATCCCAATTTCCCCCACCATAGTATTGCTGGTAGAGATCTCTTCCCCGAGGTTCATACGAGGCCATCCAATCCTGGTTTCCGAATTCTTTCCATCCAAATGTCTGGTTCCTAGCGACCCACTCTGTTCCTTCAAATGAATATTTTGTGAGGTTCTGTTGGGGAAATACTGCTCTTCTTCCACCACCCATAAATATGTCTAAATTCCTGCCATGATCCCACAGATCTGACCCCTCGTCCTTTTTTAGCATAACATCGCGTGAATCTTCTGAATCTTCACCATGTAGGACGTGCAAGGCCACAGCTTCAGCAATAGCGGCACCCTCTTCATCAAGCCTCTGCTGTTCTTCCTTTTTCTTCTCTTTCTTCTTTTCTAGTTCAGAACGAATCGCTGCAGACGTAGCCAATGCCTTCTCCAAGCGTCTCTTTTTCTTCTCAGCCTGTTTCATGCGGTCCAACTCATCCTTTACTTGCTTCTTCTTCAACTTTCTAACACCAGATTGTGCTTTAGCACCTTCCATCTTGTAGACCACCAATTATTCTATAACTCCCAAGTGCAATAAACTCTCTCTTACTGCAACTTTTCTAAGACGTATACATCAATCTCTATTCCCCTTTCCTTGTATAACCCGTTATTCAATACATATGGAAAAAACAACTACGTGATTTTAAAATTGTTAAGTAATACAATAGCAATACACGGATCTGTATATCTACACCCACTCAGGTCTATACGAATACCTCATCTTGCGCACAATGCAATCCCAGACCGAAACAACAGGAGACTGAAGAACAAAGAATTGGTAAGAGCTCACAGTCCTGTCCCTTGCCATTTTTCCCAATTTCCCACAACCCTTGCATTTACCCATGTCACAGCAACCACCCCAAATTAGTAAGTTGATCGAAAATCAATAGCATACGAACTCCCGTCCAATTCAAACAACTCACATGGCCCTTCCCTCCTGCTGCAAAGAGGACCATTACTTAGCAAGCAAAATAGCACAAATCTTATATCACAACATACTTAAACATCAAAAGAAATTTGCAAAAGCAAACATGCACAACGATGGCCAAGAAAGCTAACTGACAACAATCATCAATTTCCAACATCAACCTCGTTCTAAATGCAAAACTCAACTGGGAAGAATGTTCTTATCTATAGCAACATCACTAAGACTTCCACTGCCACTAGAATGAGATAAAAAAAGAGACTCCAAATAGATTATAAGCATTAAGAAAGCATCATATACTTTTTTTGATAAGAAGGTATAGCAAAAAGGTCATCCCACCAAGATTTCAACTTAAGGAAGCATCCTATGCCTCACAAGTATCAATGCAATTGTAAACATATTTCTATAGGCTTATGGCATTGCTACAGGTCCAAGTCATCTACATATAAACCTAATCACGCGTCCTCCTCTATATTCCATTCTTTCATACAGACAACTGTAGATATTAGATATATAGTGGCCTAACCACCTACATATATCAGTATCAAGTATCAACACATCCACTAGCTATCGTAGATGATTAATCAAGAAATTATAAAATAAAATAAAAATTCACATATTCATCACCAAATTCGGAACTGTAACTTCAAAAAAATTAGTAATCAGACAATTGTTGCACCACCAAACACTCTTCCGCCTGTATTCCAGAAACCGAATTAAATTCACTTCAAATCTCAACCAGACAGCAATCGGTTGCAGAAAATCCTCGGTCTATCAATACCAGACTCAATATTGTATACGAAGTACAATTAAGCACAAACAAGCATCAGATCGAAATGCGCAGAGGTCAAATCACATAGAAAAACATAGCTACTCCGTAAATCACGCAAATCAGAACTTCAGATCTAATTGCTCATGGAAGAAGACTGTAATATTAGCAGACCTGTTCAACAAGAGGAGAGAACGAAGACGGCGATCTCCGTTGCGCCTTGTCAACTGGATACATCCATATCGAATAGCTCAGAGACGAATTTGGATCTGAAGAGTACAAAACATCCCAAAATTCATCAGAGAGTGAAAGGATTGAACTGATCGATCATGAAAATGGCGGAGGGGGAGGGGAGACGGGGATGAGTAGGACAAGGAAGGGCAAAAAAGGGAATTCGTATAAAGAGGACACGTGGAGGTAAAGTTGGGTGAATCTAGAATCTGTGATGAGCTTTCATGTGACCGGAGACACCTGGCTGTAGGCTACAACGGGATGGGGTGGTGTGAGTGCAGTGGGTCCCAGTAGATGAGAAGTTCAAGCCGAATAGCCGATAGATTTGACTCTGTTTTTGGATTGGAAATGGTCGGCCTGGGTTGAAGCTCCAATATAAAAGATCAGACACACCAACGGTCCAGATATTATCATCATTATTCATCAAAATCATATGACGCATGAGATGACTTATTTATTTATTTTCGGAAAATGATACTATGAAATTTGTGTATTGCGAATGAGAAGGAAATATATTAGTCTTTATTTTTATCGGCATGTTGGAGACTTGGAGGTGTTTCAGTCCATCGAGAGACAACACCTAACATCCAATCCTAAATGGTCCATCCAGGGCCCGAAACTCAACGTCAATGTGACCAATTCCATTTTGGTTTTATCTTACTTTTTTTTTTAAACAAAATTTATAAATAAAAATAATTGTTTGTTCAATTGATTGTTTGTCAAATGATAACAGAGCGTTTGGTTGAGATGAAGGAATTATAAAAAATAAATTGTAATCCCGTAAGAATTCATGGAATTGAAATATTAATGGCATGAGATTCTAAAATACCATGAAAATGATAAAATTTCAATTATGCGAAATTGTAATTTCCTCAAACCAAATGTGCTGAGAAGGAGGGATAACATTAACAACTTTTATTCTGAAAGCGCTCTTCTTGGAGAAAGACCAAAGAACACTCCGAAAAAGTAATAAGAAATGGTGTCTGCATAGCAGTCCAATTACATTCCTTACAACGTGGTAAACATAGTATTTTCACAATTTCCACCAAAAACGTTTATCTACATAAACTCACAAATGGTCTGTTGGAGGGAGTGCACATCTTCTTAACATCTCCCCTGAATGGTGTCTTCCATGGATGCACCTTGATTCTCAAAAAGTTTCGGCCATAGCTCTCCGGTCCCCGTATGTAAAGAGAGTTTGCCTTTATTTAAACTGTTTATGGGATGCACATCTTCTTGACATCTCCCTTGAATGGTGTCTTCAATGGATGCACTTTGATCTCAAAAAGTTTCGGCCATAGCTTTCCAGTCACTGTATGTATGGAGAGTTTGCCTTTAATCAAACTGTATACCTTAGCATAAGCATATAGTTGCTACTATGGAGGCATGAAGACATTGAAATTTTTGTTTAATGTAAGTCAGTCTATCCAAGATGTTGCAAAACCGCTAAAAATCTTTCGTTTAGCTATTATACTCCAATTGTTCAATCAGGAAATTTAGATAACGATATATTCCTTGATGTGGGTCAAGAATGCTAAGACTGTTGCATGTGAAAAGCGAATAATGGAACTTACCAAAAATACGGCTTCTATCTTTATCCCATGCTATGCCATTCAGGACATCGATTTGCTGCAAGGTGGTCAAAGACGGATTCAATCTCAAGTATGCAAAACACTAACTCAAAATAAGAAGGGCAACTCTCTGGTGGAAATGCTTACATCATGCCCACTTGCTAATAATCCTTCTCTGTAAAAGCTCATTGAAGTGAAAGGTCAGTTCAATTTCAAACTAAGCTTCCTAAAGTTTGAGTATCTTTTCCAAAGCATTATAAGAAACAAAGAACGAAATCGACCTTAAACTGGGAAGGAGAATCCATCCAAGCACCATGCCATCTTTTGGGGAGATTCTAGCAATACAATCAGTCTGTAAGAGATGTTGAACAGTATAAGTGATCCCACACAAGCAAGAACAGGTGATAGAGTGACATTTGAGATTGTCACAGATCACTATACAACAGAATACAATCAAATATAAGGGGAGAAGAGGGAAGGAAGTTTATACCATCCACACATTTGCCCAAACTTCACCTTTTACATACTCAAGCTCATTGAGTCTTGGCACTTCTTGTCCTCTATACTTGACGGTATGTTTTGTGATTGCTGCATTTTTCAGAAACAAAATTATTAGGCAGGGACAATAAAGTAGAACTTCACTTTGACTTTGAGATGTCAGAACCTTTCATAGTATGGGGATCAATTTGATACAATGTTGAAGTTCCATCACTTCCATATAGAACTTTCCCATCGGTTGCCAATCCCCAACCATCTTTCATTTCGTGAGTAAAACCCTTAAACTGCATAGAGTAACTTAGAGTTTTCAAAAAAAAAAAAAGAAAGAAAGAAAGAATAGAAGGTAAAAATAAATCACTGATGGAAATAGAAAGAGTTCAAGTTTTAAAAACTTAGTGAGAGAAATAGACACAAGTGACCAAAAAGATGAACAAACTTTGCTTAAATTATATCGGTCATATATGTAACCAGTATTGTGCTGCCAAATTACTTGAAACAACCTACAAAACACATGAGATTACAATATCAGAACTGTACCCAACATTTTAACATCTATTAGCATAACAATGCACACATTAACAAGTAGAATTAAAGTTTTTTAAAAAAATGGAGTTAAAAGAAAAAGACACTAGAGGTTCACAAAAATTGAAGCTCAAGTTGAAATAAGGGAGAGAAACCAAATACTCTACAATTGAATTTCAAAATCTCCAGATATTAGGTAAATATCAGTGGTTCAGAGGCAAAAATTCATGTGATTCAGAAATATAGTGCAGCTGAATAGGCAGTCTTTATATTGATTACCCCACATCAGAACATACTGCAAAAGGAAGCTTGAGGTAAAGCACTGACATGGCACGCAAGTGAACAGGTCAACAGCTTAGAAATATTACATCTCAAATTTAAAAAATCCAAATTAATGAAAAGGGGCTTGCTTGTTCTGCAGAGATTTCTTGAGTATCCAGACAAAGATACACGGTAAGAAATAGCTTCTGCTTTTTGACAAACCTGTCACCAAGAAGTGTTAAGCCCTCCCCAAAATCAGATTGCTGCATTTTATGACTAACTTCCACCTGTGAACAAATAATGTTTACAATATAAAGTAAGCATTCAAATAGATTCACTAAACAACTATCCACTAATACAATTAATCATTTACAATAACTACCATTAAAGTGAGCAGAGCAAGAAATCAGAGCAGTTTCAGTTCAGTGAAAATCCTAATAAAGCATTTGCATAATATACCTCACCAGTAGAAAGAACAACTCTCCGAACAGATGACTGCAAATAAGAATAACAAAAAATATTAGCTTATGAGCTCAAGCACCAAGTTTACAAACTCCTGAACTTTGGAATGAATTTGAAGTCCAAAGGCAAACTCACGCGTCCATTAAGTCCAGTTGATTCAAACAAGGTATCTTTTTCAGCATACAATAATCCCTGAAAATAATGTAGCATCATATTAGATCCAAAAGGAAGACAAATTTTAAGCATGAAATGTTCTGACAAACATCAAACTGATCACAATATTACCATCCATAATGTAGAAGGGAGAATCATATCAGCAAAAAAAATCATAACAGCAATTCTTATTATTGTTTTCATTTTCCATTAAGTTCAATTAGAAAATTATAGGTGAATCGTTAAATACAAAAAAATAAAAGCAGAAATGAGATTGAAAATCGGACCTGAGTAAAGGCTTCGGGATCATGAGGGAATTCGTTGACTACTTCACCAGTGTAGAGCTGATCGGACAAGGGCGGAGTAGAAGATCCAAGCACACGCTCCTCGATCGACGAAATGCTTAACAGAGCTATCAAGCATATTGCAAGCATTGCTATAACAGATAGAGAGATTTTCCTGCAATTTACACGAAAAAATGAGGCGGGCGAAGCCGTCATCGAGAGTTGTTGAGGCTTCGGAACCAATTTCTTAACGGACTTCATTCTCGTAACCGGCCCGCCTGGCCTGGCATCACCCGGAGAAGTCCATCGTGTCTGCAGGCTTACGGGAATAGAGCGGAACAACAAATCAACGGTCCGCAGTCAAAGGAGAAAGATGGAGCAGTTGTGGGCTAGCTGCAGGTGACTACCGCTCAGTCAATGGGTCCAATCGGGCTCGACCGATCGAAGTCCGGCCCGCACCTGACCCATGTTGTGACGGTCTCAATTGTATGTTCATGATAGGCAAAGAACATGTTCAACATATCCGGCCAAACACATTTTAATTTCATGGAGGTGTTAGAAGATTAGTTTATTTCATTATAGTCGGTTCGATTTAATTCATTATGATTTTTTATTATATGTTGGAAACAACTTAACACATAGTAATCAATTTAGTCTATCTTATAATCTCTTGTCACATGTTTGGAGATAACTTAAATTGATTTACACCTTTGTGTGCACAATAGATTTGGTGGATTAAAAAACATGTTCTACAGATTAGAGACTTTTGCTAAAACTTTTATCCATGAAGTGAGATAGGTGGAAGTTACTTCGAGGGGATTGATGTGGGAGAAACCACATGATCGATGACTAAGTTGAATACAAATAGATACTATATTAGTATAAAACAACAATAGGCAAAGTAGGTTGTGGTGAAGGAATCAGAGATGTCTTTGGCATGTGTGGTGTGCTTGAAACTGATGCGCAAGTTGTGACGAATGCTATTATTGGTGAACCGAATAATACTCTAATTGGTGCCATTGTTGATGATATTTGGTCTCATTTGTTGCAATGCCCTATGATTCGATTCACCTTTACGAAGCTAGGTGCAAATATGCCGGCTCATATTTTGGCTCGTCAAGCTTTATGTAAACATGGGGTGGGGCTGATAGAATACCTTGATTTTATTCCTCGTACTATTGCTTCTTATGCTTTTGCAAACTATCCGTCGGAGAAGATGACCGCAAGACGAAGCCTGTTCGTCTTCTCCAGTGCGTTCGTAATGGAGAAGATGAATAGTGTGGTATGGAGAAGACGACTGTTGGTTAGAGAAGACCATTTCGGTCGCCGGAATGTTGGCCAAAATTTATGACCCACAACTGGTTATATGGGTTTAAATGTACCAAAATAACAAATTTGTGTGTTTAATTGGAAATTTCTAATGTTCGAAAGTTTAATTGCACTTTTGGATAAAGTTTGAGAGACTTATTTGACCATTTTCTCAACATTTTTATATAATTATATATTTATTTAGATCATTTTGCAAATTACAAGCATTATACATGTAATTTATCTATATTACATTTATTACAAGCATTAATACAATTAATTGTAACTTTATATAAATATTTGGACAAAAAGAAAAAGAGAAAATTAAATTCAAGTAAAAAAAATGTATAAGAAGAAAATATAAGAATGTGCATGTAGCAATTTCATTGGTCAATCTTATATTTTATTTTAATACTTCATTTTATATTTTTATACTTGTAAAATAAATTTTAAAGAAAAATTGCATCAGTATTATTGGGCAAATCCTATACCGATAGATTACATATAGCCATATAGGTACGTATTTTCAAAAAAAAAAAAAAAAAAAAAAAAAAAAAAAATAGCCCTATAGGTACGCCCCAACAACAAGAACATTCGAGATTTTCATAGAAGTATGATTTCCCGCACTAATATATCATCAGCATTATTAAACGACATCGTTCCACAACCACCGGATCCAATTAAACTTTAAAAATAACGGCGTGGAGAAGAAGCCGAGTGTCTGGAGGGAAGTAGAATACTCCAGAAGCTTGAGAAATGAGAACAGCCAATATTTTTGGCCTTCAACTTTGCTTCGCCAATAGAAGGACCTAGAATACAT
The DNA here is from genome assembly GCF_003576645.1 of Ipomoea triloba. Classification (NCBI taxonomy): domain Eukaryota; kingdom Viridiplantae; phylum Streptophyta; class Magnoliopsida; order Solanales; family Convolvulaceae; genus Ipomoea; species Ipomoea triloba. The sequence continues at coordinate 27,098,236 of NC_044927.1, forward strand.
TCGTTTCCCTACTCGCGCATATAAAAGCACCACTCTCCATTTCAATTGCAGTCATCAGGACAAAAGCGGTTATACGTCGTTCTCTCTCTCTGCGCTTTCTCTCTTTGCGTTGTTTCTAAGATCTTCCTCGCAAGCGTTCACAAAGGCTACAGAGTTCTGTGATCAATGGCGGATGTTCAGATGGCCGAGGCGGAGACCTTCGCATTCCAGGCGGAGATCAACCAGCTGCTCAGCTTGATCATCAACACGTTCTACAGCAACAAGGAGATTTTCCTCCGTGAGCTCATTAGCAACGCCTCTGACGCCTTGGATAAGATCCGGTTTGAGAGCTTGACTGACAAGAGCAAGCTCGATGCTCAGCCTGAGCTCTTCATTCGCCTTGTACCTGACAAGGCTAACAAGACTCTCTCCATTATTGATAGCGGTGTCGGCATGACCAAAGCAGGTATCAGATTGGTTCCTTCTCGTATTTTTTCGCATATGATTACGTTTTTGTTGCTCTGTTTTGTTTCTGGTAAATACTGTAATTGGAATGGTTATTTCTGTGGAATTGTGCTGACTTTACATGTCTATAAATATGCTTCCGTTTAGCACATGTCTCTAACAATAATGCCGATGTTGAATTTTGATATACTGTTAATTTATTGTGTATTTGCACTGATTTACGCACATAAACATATGATGCGACGTTACACATGAATAATGCTAGTGTTGTAGAGTTTTGATGATAATGCACATGCACTTTACTTGATCCGCATCTCTGCTATGGTACATTTAAGTGCTCTTCCTTTGAAGATATGTTAAAATTTATTGAGATGTATCTTTTGGGAAACATATACTCTAGTGTACTTGGAACAGTCCTAATGATTTGTTTTATGCTGTGGTCATGTACAGATTTGGTGAACAATTTGGGTACAATTGCAAGATCAGGAACCAAGGAATTTATGGAAGCATTGCAGGCCGGTGCTGATGTGAGCATGATCGGGCAATTTGGTGTGGGTTTCTACTCAGCATACCTTGTTGCAGAGAAGGTCATTGTGACCACCAAACACAACGATGACGAACAGTACATCTGGGAATCACAAGCTGGTGGTTCATTCACTGTAACTAGGGATGTGGATGGAGAGAAACTCGGCAGAGGAACCAAGATTACTCTCTTCCTCAAGGAAGACCAGGTAAATATGGTTCTGCAATTAAATTTAGCTATAATGTATGTATAGCTTGCTTTCTGATTGGCTAAAAATCGCTATGTATGTCTTTGAATATTGTGCAGCTTGAATACTTGGAGGAAAGGAGGATCAAGGACCTTGTGAAGAAGCATTCTGAATTCATTAGCTACCCAATCTACCTCTGGACTGAGAAGACAACAGAGAAGGAAATCAGTGATGATGAGGATGATGAGCCCAAGAAGGAACAGGAGGGTGACATCGAGGAGGTGGATGAGGACAAAGAGAAGGAGGGTAAGAAGAAGAAGAAGATCAAGGAGGTTTCTCATGAGTGGCAGCTCATTAACAAGCAAAAACCAATTTGGTTGCGCAAGCCTGAGGAGATCACCAAGGAGGAATATGCCTCTTTCTACAAGAGTTTAACCAATGATTGGGAGGATCATCTTGCTGTCAAGCACTTCTCTGTTGAGGGTCAGCTTGAATTCAAGGCCATCCTATTTGTTCCAAAGAGGGCACCATTTGATCTTTTTGACACCCGCAAGAAGATGAACAACATTAAGTTGTACGTCAGGAGGGTCTTTATCATGGACAATTGTGAGGAACTCATCCCTGAGTACCTAGGATTTGTGAAGGGTGTTGTTGACTCTGATGATTTGCCCCTCAACATTTCTCGTGAGATGTTGCAACAGAACAAGATCCTCAAGGTGATCAGGAAGAACCTTGTCAAGAAATGCATTGAGATGTTCAATGAGATTGCGGAGAACAAGGAGGACTACAACAAGTTCTATGAAGCATTCTCAAAGAATTTGAAGCTAGGAATTCATGAAGACAGCCAGAACAGGGCAAAATTGGCAGACTTGCTGCGTTACTACTCCACTAAGAGTGGTGATGAGTTGACAAGCCTAAAGGACTATGTCACCAGGATGAAAGAGGGTCAAAAGGACATCTACTACATCACTGGTGAGAGCAAAAAAGCTGTTGAAAATTCACCATTCCTGGAGCGCCTCAAGAAGAAGGGCTATGAAGTACTGTTTATGGTTGATGCCATTGATGAGTATGCTGTAGGCCAATTGAAGGAGTATGATGGTAAGAAACTGGTGTCAGCCACCAAGGAAGGGCTGAAACTTGAAGACGAAGATGAAGAAGAGAAGAAGAAGCGGGAGGAGAAGAAGAAATCTTTTGAGAACCTTTGCAAGATTATCAAAGATATTCTTGGTGACAAAGTTGAGAAGGTGGTTGTCTCTGACAGGATTGTTGACTCACCCTGCTGCTTGGTTACTGGTGAGTATGGATGGACCGCAAATATGGAAAGGATCATGAAGGCTCAGGCCCTAAGGGACAGCAGCATGAGCTCTTACATGTCTAGCAAGAAAACCATGGAAATTAACCCCGACAATGGAATCATGGAGGAGCTTAGAAAGAGAGCAGAGGCTGATAAGAATGACAAATCAGTGAAGGACCTTGTGTTGCTGCTGTTTGAGACTGCACTCCTTACATCCGGTTTCAGTCTTGATGACCCCAACACCTTTGGTGCAAGAATTCACAGGATGCTGAAGTTGGGTCTCAGCATTGATGAGGAGGAAGCCGGTGATGGTGATGATGCTGACATGCCTGCATTGGAAGAAGCTGGTGAGGAGAGCAAGATGGAAGAAGTGGACTAAGGGACATATCGTATTTCTTCATTTGTCACAAAAGCTATATTGAGTCTTTTTCCTTGTGTCTTCTGGCTGTGTTATACTGTTATGTATGAATCTTCATTGCAGTCATTGTATGTGTTCGGCAAGTGCAATATAGTTGCGTTTTGAATTTTCCTTCTTTACTGAAAAAGTCTTCATCTCTCTTTCCCAACTGAAATTTATTTGAAGAGTAAGTTCTTGCTGGCTTTTGCCCATATGTTACACGGGCTAAGCCAGGGATTTGGTTTGAATGCAATTTCTCAATGAAAATTGAATGCAAATAGTAGCGCACTAAATTAGTATGAGGGCTCCAAAATGGAGACTGCACAAGCGTCAACACTCGAATTTACATGAGGCTTTACATCTATTCCTGCAATATATATTTTTTCCTATGTTATTCAGTATATACACAAGTACAGTAGTTAACTGCAAAGGCGGATGTTAACAGAAAACAGTGTTAGCAATCCAGTAATCCTAGATGCAGGAAATATGACCATTTCGATTGTTTTTCAGAGGTTAATCACTGTTACACCTCTCTGCCATCTGACCTGCCATCTACTTCAGAAGATGAAAGCAGCTTCTTCTGCATAAATTGTGCGAGAAAATTACTATAAAAATTTTGAAATAGGAAAGTGGGGTGGGGGGGTTAAAGAGTGTGTCTACATAACCATCAAATATACTGTACTTGTCACTTACATGATTCTCAAAATCAGGGTTCATGAGATTGATGGTTAGATTTCTCATTAGTAACAGCACCTGAAAAGGACCAAACATAAAAGGACATGAGCAACATCCCGAAACATTTTATGTGACTGCTGATGGAAGCAGACAGATGAAAAGAGAAAAGGAATGGGGTTGTTGGGGGGTGAGGGACTGGACAAGAGTGAAAGACCATATACTAAGAGGTTCTCATTAGATGTATTATGTGCAAAAGAATATTGAAGCCAAAGCGAAACCACATACTGTTTCAACATCAATGCGGTCCATTTTCTTTAGTTTCTGCAAGTGACCAGACACGTTTGGGTCAAAAATACTTCCTATGAAATTGTATACTTCATTGAAGTCCGGCAAAACTGCATTAAAACCAAAATAACACAACGGATTAGCAGTAAATAATTATAATTATTGTACTGTGGTTAATATAGAAAAATAGAAATGCCACTTAGAGAGGGAAAGCTGAGCTAATAAATTTAAAATTTCAATTAAAGAACTCATGACACCTCAAGACTTGAGCCAATAAAAACGTATTTAATAGCCTTTCCTCCGGCTTGTTAGGTTCTCTCATATATGGTAATCCAAACTCTTTCTAGAAAACACATACTAACTTCTCAATTTCACGATCAATCATCTTGAAAGAGATGGCTTAAATAGTTTATAGTGGTCATGTACCAGAGTAGAATTCCGGAAATACAACTTATAGTTTAGAATTCTTGCAAACTATACAGTTTAATTCATACGAGTAAAATATTGAGTTAAGTCCTGATTTTGGGAACAACAGCTTGCCTTCGAAGTCATAGGATTAGAGTTGACACTTGACAAAGTTTGCACTATGAACATCTAGATTAGTCAATAGCATAAGAAGTGAAACCACTTTACTGCAATTAGCTACAGAGTATTTGTATTCGTATGACTTGGAACTCAAAAAGTGAATGATATATGCAAGTAATATGACTCACCTCTCAATGAATTTCCATGAGCCCGCTTATTTGTCAGTTCAGCTGAACTGTTCTTGTTACTACTCCAACAGTGGGTATCAGTAAGAGGTCTGTCTGTTGATTCCAAATCGCCTATTAGATTAAAATCAACAAACAGCTACTTCAGTGCAAAGTCCAAATAAACCAACAGAAGTTAGATGATAGTTTCAACCTCCTATTACACAACACAAACTACCTGCTTGCGTATTGTTGTCTGTCCGTGATGGCAAAGACGCAGATGTGGCAGGGATTATGGGCAAGAAACCTGGCTTCCTTGCCATTTCAGCATCAGGTAGTGCTGCTAGCCCTTGAACAGAAGTTGGCACTTGTGAGGCACCTGAAGCTCGTCAAGTATAACACGAGTAATAAGAACCATTTCCGAGTTACCCATGAAAATCCAACCACCAAAGTTTTAATATGTTTACCACTTCTCGAGGCTTTCTGAGGATACGGATGAGCAGCTTTCCTTTTTGGCCGTGGCGGAGGTAGATGTTCATTAGCACCACTCTTTTGTACTTTCTGAAAGTATTTTTGAGCATGACTACGTATCTGCAAAAATCATCCATGAACTCATAAGTCACAACCAGTTAACTATGGCTAAACATGGCAGATGATGATTCATACAAATAGTGAATATAAGTAAATAAATAACTAAAATGCAACCAATTTCTATGAAAAGTTAACTAACAGAAGGTTAGGTAATACCTGAATCACTGTCTTCGAAGCAACAAACGCCTCTATTTTCTTCCAATCCCGATCAAATCTGCAAGTAGTGATTGAAGTAATTACTGAATCCGTTTCAATTGTAAGGTAAATTTAAACAATAAACCTATTCACAATGCAATTTGTTCTTCAAATTTCAGAATTGCTTTAAGGAAGTAGGGAGCAGCATATAGCATATTTGAGCTATTCTATTCGAATCATAACATCAAACACAGATTCTTTACTATCCATTGCAAAATAGGATACGAATCGTTAAGCTCTTTTCCGAAATTAGACCGAAATGCATTCAAATCACCAGATAGTCCAAACTTCACATTACGGCATTCATGGACTCCAAATCGTAACCCTAATTCGGAGAACTAAGGAGCAGAGAATTCACTAAATTATAAACTCACAGCTGGAGTGCTTCGAGGAACTTGTCGTGCTCGGGTTCGGTCCAGCTCTCGCGGGATTTGGTAATGGTGTAGGGTTTCCGGACCTTTTTCGTCGGGTCGTCCGGCGGCGCGTTGGAATTGGCGGCAGCTGCGGGTGTTTGTTTGGAGAATGAGCCAGAGTTCTGGAGGGCCATGCCAGTATGGTCCGAGTAGAGAGCTTCGGGTCGGATTTGGGCACAGAGAAACCGTGAATTTGGTTTTGGTTAAGTATTGCGGTGTTCTTCGGGCTGTGTTTCGGGTTGTGCTCGGTTGTGGCCAAGGCGTAAGCCACCGTGCCCACCGGACGGGTTAATAATAAGACAATTAGGCAATTGGGCAATAGGGTCCACATAATTCGGTTGGAAAATTAGTTAACCAACCATTTCATTGTTACACCCTGTTAACTAACCATATATGTCTGCAACGTTTGAATAACTAACCACAACCGTTAATCGAAACATCACCTACTTATAAAGTGTCACCATGATCTGAATTATTTGTTGTGTATAAACATTTCATCAAATATGTGTCTCTACTTACTTATTTATCATATTTCATTAATTATACTAGTTTATTGTTGTATTTGACTGAAGTTTACCAATTAGTAATGTGGTAAATACGGAGGTTCTCACAAATATGTGCAAGTGTCGAGATCATATCGTGTTACAAATCTTCTCTAGTCTTTTTTGTTGGTTTAAGTCATATACTCGGCAAGTCTAATCTAAGTTAGAGAATCTCGAGCATATATGAGGTAGGAAGGGAAACATGCCGGGAGCCAAGCATGACAGACATGTGTTAAGCATACACCGGGAAGGCTCGAGAACGGCGTCTCAACGCCACGTGTACTAAGATACTTGAACACCCACTAAGAGGATAATTATGTTGTAGCTCCATATCATCTATGAAGTGATCTTGATTGTGATGTCTATCTTGACCTTAACTAGTCGGGATCAACACCCCGGCTGCAGACCTTCGTGTTATTCCTCTTGCCCGGGTGTAACTTAATGTTAGGTAGCTTAAGGTTATGGTTGGTAACGATTTATTCCGGTAATCAAGTTATATACCGACCTAAACTACGGTATAAGGGATGGTATTCTCGAAGTACATTTCTCATCAGGACTAATTGAACACTTTTTTTAATCTCACATCACTTAATCTTACCATACCTTAATTATACTTCTAATTAGTAATAATAAAACAAACATTCTGATCACTCTCATTTTCGAACAATTAATTATCTCACAATCTAATTAACATATTCAAACCTATATGAATTAAAATAATACGAACTTATTTCACTTGCAATTATTTCAAGTCATAACAAAATTTACCAATTCACTTAGTAATTGGGGGGTTTGAATCTCACCATGTAACTGATGTAACTTGTAAGATCTTAAACTTGAATTATGTGAAACATAATAATAGAGGTTAAGAGTTTTTGAATTCTTGAGGGTAATTATATATAGTTCACGAAAAAAAACCAAAAACCAAAAACGCGTCTCCATCAAGTCCGTAACGCGATAACGGTACGGCATCAATCCATCCACCGATCCTGCGATCCACGCTGCTGATTATTGACTAGTAACTTGACTCAAGAGTTGACTTGTGACATCACTACCCATTTTCCCACTATAAATCAAACCAAAACTAAAACCCCATGGCTTCAACCACTCCAATCCACACTCCATTTTCTCACTCTTAATCTCCTCTTTCTTGGATCTCCAACTCTCTCATTACTAGCACACATCTCCAAGCTCTGCAGTTAACCCAAAAATGAAGGTCACCCCCTCTCCCTTTCATCTCTCTTTGCTCTGTTTTTATGTTCTTTTCTTTAATTCTCTATAAGTGCACAATTAAGTGAAATCTGTTTTGTGATTTCAGTCAAGAAAGTAAATTAATTTGGTATTCTTAGTTAATCCGTTCAAACTAAAAACTCAATAAATCAAGAATAGATCGAATTTGAAATCTTCTGTTATCTACTCATCTTTTTTTTTTTTTAGTATAACTGACTCTATTACATTGCATATCTGTTCATCTATTCTACTGAAATACAATGAGTTAATATTGCCTCGACTGAGAATTTTGAGGTTTTGTTGTTGATGACAGAAAGTGGTGTTGGAGCTTGACTTGGTGGATGAGAAGATGAAGTCAAAAGCCATGAAAAGGATGTCGAGCTTGGCCGGAGTTGAATCGATATCGATAGGGAAGGACAGGAAAATGACGGTGATCGGAGACATAGATCCGGTGTCGGCGGTGGAGAAGCTGAGGAAAGTGTGCAATCCGAGAATAGTGTCTGTGGGGCCCAAAGAAGGGGAGAAGAAGAAGGACGAGGGTGGGAAGAAGAAAGAAGATGAGGGGAAGAAGAAGGAGGATAATAATAACGTGGTGGTTATGAAGGTTCCGGCAGCGGCGCCGTATTATTACGCGCCGCCGTATGATCACCAGTATTACCACTACCCGCCGCCGTCTCCGTATTACCACAGCGTGGAAGAGGATCCCAGAAGCTGTGTTATATGCTAAGCTAATTCTTTTCTCTTTTTTTTTTTTTAATAAATTACGTGTAGGATTTTAATCTTTATATGTGACGTTGTTGTTGGCATGGAAGTGAATGAATGAATATTCTTAGTAATTTTGATGAACATAACTTCGTCATGATTTTCCATGTTACATGTCACCAATCAACTTCATTGATGAGCATATTTTAGACGAACCCAATTAGTTTAAATGTACAACAATCTATGAATCGGAATTAGTGAACTGACTTAGTAATCATAAGTTTCATTCAACTTTTTTAGGGCTTTTTTATTTAAAATTGATTAACTATAAACAATTTATGATGGTTTAACTTCTTGTGACTTTTTTGTTGGCTATATTCATAATGTGGGTTTCACCTGCACCTTAGAGTAGCAATTGTGGATATTCCTATAAACTGAAGTATGTCCCAAAGCAAGCTCAATAGTGAAGTTCTTTAGTCAGATTTTTTGTTATTAAGTAAGAGAAATGAGACAAAAAACACTGAAAATTACTATTTAGGGGCCCAACAGGCGCGATTGATACGTGACACGCGTAAAAACGACAACATAAACGGATTTTTTTTCGAGCAAAACCTTAAAAAAAAAAAAAAAACTTGCATTTGCAAGTATACATTTTTCATTCTTTCTCATACTTTTTTCGTCACTGAACAAAAAATTTGAGCAAAAATTACTATTAATTATGCTCTAAATATAGATGATAAAGATTGTAAGTTTGAATTTATCATGATCAGAAATTTTGGCAACAATTGATTTAACAATCACTAAAATCCAATTTGTTTGTGCATTTATGGCCCCCAGATCGAAAAGAGTGGTACGTTCATGCATCATATGGGCTAACGAGGGATGTAACCATGTATCAACCTTGTCAAATCCACTTGTGTGGAATTAATTAAGCTAATGGGACCATCAACCTTTAAGTAGTAATTAACTAATTAAACTTTCTTGGCATACGTAATTAATTTGTTACTCGATCGTGGAGTAAACAGTAAGCCTCATAAGTGTCTCACTGTTTCCTATGTAGTATTCCTACTTGACAAACCATTGACAAATTAGATATATCATGTTTTACACTAATAGAATACTGTGTGTGTGTGTGAGCTGAATAATACTTCATACTTAACAAAATTGGTCAGAGTGTTAATTTAGTATTCATAATATTTTTTCGTGGAGTTGTATATTGATTTTCTTGCTTTGAATTTGAAATATTTTTTCCCCTTTTTATAGTCTTTTGCCAATTAAAATTACCATGCACATTTCACTCAGAACATACTTAGAATATGTATGAGAAATAAAGTTTTACTACATATACTCTAAAATCTTACTCTCTAAATTTTTCTTCATGATGTGGGAGTACTGATAAGCTAATTTTTTCAAGTGGGTCTCAATGCAATTGTCTACATAAAGATTTTGTGTGTGAAAGTAGAAAACTGAACCACACATACCACTTTCTTGAGAAATAAGTCATCTACACATGCTTATATCACTAAAGTGACTTGTATGATGGCATGAATGACCTATGGTCTATTTCCAAAATGTGGGCATGCATTATTATGATATGAAATGATAGGATGTAAAGCAAATGGGACCATAGCCTAGGACTTTTAGCGTACTGCTCGTTGTGGTTACGTTGCGTGTTCGATTTGCATAACGTTATTGTTCATAGGTATGTCTTCATCGTCACTTTGAATTGACGTATTGTATTGGGGAACAGCTCTGATATACTGATCCAATATAATCTTTGTCGTTTGTTTGTAGGGGTGGCTTCAATTCTATTTGTACAACAGGTTAGCCAGGCACTACTTGTTGTCCTCTAATTCTATTTTATTATGGGAATGAGTAGTAAATATATCATAAGTTATATAAGTAGTAGTGAATAACCGAATACAATTTTATTTTATTATATTTGCATAGTAACTAAAGTCATGTTTTGATAACAAGATATTGTTGGAATTGATCTTTAAGGCCTCCATCCATCAGTTTGAACTTGTATGTATGTAAAATTTGACCATCATTTGCTGATAACAACTATAAGTTGACAGACGAATATTTTAGTTGTTTAGGAAATTCATGTGTAATATTTTATTCAAAAGATATGAGTATTAAGATACAAAACTTCGGGATATATCAATATCATTTGAAACAAAATGAATGAATAGACAAGAGAAACAACATTTTCATCAAATTAAATTTAAAATTAATGTATAAATAATAATCATGCCAAGTTGAATATAAAGATAACTCTATACATGAGCAATGATGTCAGACTCATCAAGTTGGAAAACAACTCTTCCCTCATAGTTATCATCAAGTCCTTTTCTCTCTCTTTTTATTTTATTTTCCCTTCTATTTTTTGTTGTTGCTGTAAAGGAAATGGACATTATAATTTGGTCAAGTTGGCAGCAGATTCTGGAGGGTAGAAGTTGAGAAAATAATTAAGTAAATATTAGTCATGTGGTTAAGTCAAGATCTGAGATTTAATTGTCTCCTGGCCTGTTGTTATTAGAACCTTGTTTGGATTAAATAATCTCTCCTGCTTGGACTGTAGTCTGCTCACTATGTTAAACAAATGAACTTTCTAAGAACTAATTAACTTCATTTGCTGCGTTGGAATCACGTTGCATTTGAATCTAATGAAATTTGGTTTGATTGGGAGGACAATAAATAGTTGAACTTACGCTAAGAATCAATATCAATCAAAGTCAATAACGCCAGAACTATGTGCTTGTAGTGATGACTGATGAGCTTAAATAAATGCAAAACTATCAAATGGCCAAAAAAGTTCAATTGGCCCAACATTGAACGGACTCAGCACATTACAAGCCTTCTTATGGCCTAGTAAAAATGTGGTTAGTTTAGCCCGTTAAATGAGCTATTTAAACGGCCCAATTAAATGATTCCACCGTTTCTAATGCAAATGTCAAATTATTGTGTGGACCATGGTCCATATACTGTGTAGACCAAGAATATAATATACATTTTTAATATAGACAAATTAAATTATTGGTGTACTGAATATACATTATTTAATTATATATTAAAAAAACTATGTACCCACACAATAATTAGGCCAAATATGTTATTTTTACAAACTAACACTAGTAACTCAATTAGACATAAGACACTACCAACAAGTTCACTGGGAATGGCATTGCCGTTTTATTTGTATTCGAAACTGCAGGTACATGAACAGAAACACAAAAATGCAGGAAAACATACAGCAACAGGTAGGGTTGCAGTGTTAGATATAAATAATATAACCATGCAGAATATATATTATTAGGAAAAATCTTACTTAGTTCATACATGAACTTGACTTTCCATGCAGGTTTCATAAACCAACTGAGCAGTGAGAAGATCCACAGCAGCAGACCCAACTGATTTGAACACAGTGATTTCCTCTTGGCTCTTCCTCCCACTCTTTTCTCCCTTAATCAACTCCACCAAATCTCCTACTACATCATCTCTTGTGATCACACCTCTCTCAAACGCTCCCACTAACTCCCCAGCCTCAACCAAAGCCGCCTCGTTATCTATAAACACTCTCCCCTTCCTAATAGCCTCATCATCACACTCCATCATAGATGGCTTAAACGATCCCACCATATCCAAATGTGCTCCTTCCTTCATTTCTCCCCCCTTCACCAATGGAGTCTCCGAGTTTGTAGCACAGCTCACTATATCTCCTAATCCTACCACCTCTTCCAAACTCCCATTGCTCTCGAAAATCACCCCGTCAAATCCGCTCTCCTTTTGCAACTTCTCGACCAAACTTTGTGCCTTTTTAAGGGTTCTGTTCCAGATTATGACAGTTTTTAACCCCGGCCGAACGGCCAGGTGGGCCCGGATCAAATGCGGTGCTAAAGAACCCGCCCCGACCATCACTAGGGTTTTGGAGTTTTCCCTGGACAAGAATTTGGAAGCTAGAGCTGAGATGCAAGAAGTGCGGTAGAGGGTGAGGTCAGTGGCGTCCATGGTGGCTAAGGTTTGGCCGGTGAGGGCGCTGAAGAGCGCGTAGCTTGCGTGCACTCCGGGGAGGTTTAGGGCGGAGTTATTGGGGTGGAAAGTGACTAATTTAACGCCGACGTAGGGGAGGTAAGGGGAGAGAGACCAGGACGGCATGAGGAGGATGGCGGAGGATTGGCTTGTTTCGTGGCAATGGCGGACTGGGGATTGGATGTTGGTGGCGAGGGTGGAGTGGAGGTGGCGGATGAGGGAGGCGTGGGTGAGGAGAGGGCGGATTGTGGCGGTGGAGATGAAGACCGGCGGTGGCGCCGCCATTATGAGGGCTTTTTGATTAATGATTAGTGATTACTACTTTGTTGGGTGCAAATACTGGATGGTAAGTGGTAAGGCACTGTTTGATATGCAATGGATGGAGTAAGTTTTATAGGCTTGTAGTTGAGTAGCTCATCATACAAATAGTCAATAATTTGGGTAAAAAAAATGACCAGGGAAACTAACCTTGACTTGGAGAATATTTTTATTGGGACACAGTTGAATCATTTAATTGGAAATAGTTATTAATTGAAATCATAGAGATAGTCAATAATTGGAAAAAAAACATTTTAAAAAATTAATAATAATAATAATACGTCACAGTGGTGGTGGTGGTATCAATGGTTGTGCTGGTGGTAATAATAATAATTTAAAAACTATAAAAGATATGAGAAAGAAGACAAACATGAAAAAATAAAGAATTAAAAAAATGTCATTCTACTACAAATTTATAAAAATATTTTTCTCCAAATTAAGTATTTTTTCTATTGATCATAATGGACATTTCTTTTATGGTCTCTATCTTCTCTCTCATAATCTTATTGTATTGATGGATTTGATGCAACTTGATAACCTGTTACTTATTCAAACCTAAACTTAAGCATGCTTAGCTTATATATAACATGTAAAATTAGACTTGTACTTAGGCTAAAACTTTTATTAATGGTACGATATTATAATTAAATTTGACTAAATATATAATATACTTGACTTCTTCAATGTGTTTGAACTTGTGATTGATTAAAATGATTTTTAATATACTTAGTCTTGGCAGGCTCACCTGGCAGCCGCCAGCCTGCATATTAGCCTGGCTAGTTTAACTCTTTGTGATTTTTTTAGGGCTGTTAACGAACCGAACATAAACGAACGGAGGCTGTTCGTGTTCGTTTGTTAAGGATTTTGGGGTGTTCGTGTTCGTGTTCGTTTGTTAAGGTTTTTGAAAATCCTGTTCGTGTTCGTTTGTTAAGCGTTCGTTAGTGTTTGTTAACGTTCGCGAACGTGTTCGTTAACGTTAACGAACACGTTCACGAACGTGTTCGCAAACGTTAACAAACACGTCACAAACATGTTCATTTACGTTCGTGAGCACTTAATAACCAAATATCTGCACATGTTCATGAACACAATTTGTTCGCGAACAATAAATAATCTGCATTCACATCTTCACGAACAATTTTATATATATATAAACATGTTCGCGAACATTATTAAACGAACACTAAACGAGCTTGTTCGCGAACACTACTAAACGAACACAAACGAGCTTGTTCACGAACATTACTAAACGAACACAAACGAGCTTGTTCGCGAACATTTAGCAAACGAGCTTACCACTATTCAGACTCTGTTCGTTTATTAATCGAGGTCTAAATTTTGTTTGTTAATGTTCGTTTACCTTAATAAACGAACATAAACGAACGCTAACCGAGCTCGAACACAAGTAGTTTGTCGAAAGCTCTGTTCACTAACAGCCCTAGATTTTTTATCACTATAATTACAAAATAAAGTTTACTTAGTGTATACTACGTAGTGATTGAGGTTCACATCGCCACCCAAAAGAAATGTACTGTTTGAACTTGTTTGACAAAGAACTTTTCAATTAAAAGATTGCAGTCTGGGCTATTTCAAACTTCAATATGTAGATAGCATGGAGCTTTACTTGCCTCTAAACTTTCACAAAGTCCATGTGTCTTTATTGCACAACAAAGCTCGATAGCTTGAATCCCAAAAGTACTTCCAACATGGAGACATACAAGTGTCTAACAACCCTAGGTTTTGGGCAAGAAAAGTTGTAACTTTCACATGCGATAGACGTGTAAAACTATAAACACAGCTTGGTTTCCCAGAAAACTCAAGTACCATCACAAACTAATTAAAGATTTGTTGGTCATTTGCATATAAATCAATAGGCTTGTTGTGTATATTCATGTTGAATCTACCAAACCTCCAAAATTTACATCTTGCACTTGGACTGAAATGAACTAAGGATGTGTTTGGTTCATGGATATACACATTAAGAATGAGAATTAAAATCATAGTTAGTGTGCCGGTATGGTTGTAAGGGTCTATTGATTGTGACTTGTTAGCATTCAGTATGTAAATTGTGATGAATTCACTTAACAAGGTGAACCGATCTATTAATTACAAGCCTTCTTAATTCTTATGGACCAATAAAAGTGTGGTTGGATAAGCCCATAAAACAAGCTATTTAAATGGCCCAACAAAAATACTCTCAAAGTCAAAGTCAAGGTCTGTTTGTTTGGTCTACTTTTTTTATCCAAATATTGACTATTCGATACTCAGCTAGTCAACTACAAGTCCACAAAAATTACTCCATATCAAACCGTGCTTTTCCATTCCACCCAGTATTTGCACCCAACAAAATAGCAATCAATTATTTCGTTATGGCGATCAACGGAGACAAAGTCAATCCCACCTCCGCCGCCGCGGTCTTCATCTCTACCGCCACTCTCCGCCATCTCGTCACGCACGCCTCCCTCATCCGCCACCTCCACTCCACCCTCTCCACCGACATCCAATCCCCAGCCCGCCACTCCCACGACACATCCCCTTCCTCCTCCCTCATCCTCATGCCGTCCTGGTCTCTCTCCCCTTCCCTCCCCTACGTCGGCGTTAAATTAGTCACTTACCACCCCAATAACTCCGCCGTAAACCTCCCCGGAGTGCACGCAAGCTACGCGCTCTTCAGCTCCCTCACCGGCCAAACCTTAGCCACCATGGACGCCACTGACCTCACCCTTTACCGCACTTCTTGCATCTCAGCTCTAGCTTCCAAATTCTTGTCCAGGGAAAACTCTAAAACCCTAGTGATGGTCGGGGCGGGTTCTTTAGCCCCGCATTTGATCCGGGCCCACCTGGCAGTCCGGCCAGGATTAAAAACTGTCATAATCTGGAACAGAACCGTTAGAAAGGCACAATGTTTGGTTGAGAAGTTGCAAAAGGAGAGCGAATTTGAGGGGGTGATTTTCGAGAGCAATGGGAGTTTGGAAGAGGCGGTAGGATTAGGAGATATAGTGAGCTGTGCTACAAACTCAGAGGCTCCATTGGTGAAGGGGGGAGAATTGAAGGAAGGAGCACATTTGGATATGGTGGGATCGTTCAAGCCGTCTATGATGGAGTGTGATGATGAGGCTATTAGGAAGGGGAGAGTGTTTATAGATAACGAGGCGGCTTTGGTTGAGTCTGGGGAGTTAGTGGGAGCATTTGAGAGAGGTGTGATCACAAGAGATAATGTAGTAGGAGATTTGGTGGAGTTGATTAAGGGAGAAAAGAGTGGGAGGATTAGCCAAGAGGAAACCACTGTGTTCAAATCAGTTGGGTCTGCTGCTGTGGATCTTTTGACTGCTCAATTGGTTTATGAAACCTTCATGAAAAATCAAGTTCATGGATGAACTATCTTTTGCTCTTTTCCTGCATTTTTCTCTGTTCTGTTCATGTATCTGCAGTTTCGAATACAAATAACAAGGCAATGCCATGTTCAGTGAACTTGTAATTTCGGGTTTATGATTCTAATGCAATATATTGTAATGCATCATCTCTAGATTGTTGTCTCGGGCGAATCATATTCACCTGTGTTTCAGCTTGGCCTGCAAACACACATTTCATTTGCATCATCAAGCTTGTTCTCTCGAGCGAATCATATTGAGCAGAGCAGCCTATTGGCTTTCTTGGTTTGAACTGTCAGCTATGGGTAACCTAGTTGATCCTTTGCCACCTAGTATTACAAGGCAGAATTTACCTAGTACACACTCTTGGACAGTGGTTGTGGCCTGTAGATTTCCCTCGTCACCCATAAAAAAAAGAGAGAATTGTGTAATGTTTGAACTTGTTCCACAAAGAACACTTCAATTAGTACAAAAAAGATTGCAGTCTGGGCTGCTTCAAACTTCAATATATAGCACAGAGTTTAACTTGCCACTAACTTCACAGAATCCATGTGTCTTTATTGCAACCAAAAAAAAAAAAAAAAAAAAAAAAAAAAAAAAAAAAAAAAATTAAAAAAAAAAAAAAAAAAAAAAAAAAAAAAAAAAAAAAA